>NC_086247.1:152055275-152083179 GCF_021018805.1 Prinia subflava | reverse complement strand
ACTCTTCAGATGATGCAATAAGCCACAGAAAAAGAGGAATTTTTTGACAGTGGAGACCTTGAAACCACTTCCTAGAGCAGCCAGACTTACTCCGTGTTGTTTTCAGCACCAGCTCTGTTCTTTAATTTAGCTCTGGATCAGTCATTCTGCTCCCTGAATTTGATCTTTGATTTCATTCCGTGTAAAGGGTGAGCAATGCTGAATTCAGAATCCCTGGAACAGGAGAAACAAGGGCTCTTCTTGACAGCTTTGGGCTGTCCTGAAATGAGTGGCTTTTCCAGAGGTCCAGAGGAATTCTGCCAGCCTGACATCATCACTTGTCCCAGGGGCTGGGGGTGACAAGTGGGCTGCCACCCTGCTTGGCTCATGAAAGACCGTCCTTCAATGTCAGATGTGAAAAATCTTTTCCTTTGTCCTTTTTCACCATCCTTTTGATGCCTTGGGGAGGGCTGAGCTGGAGCAGAGACTGGGCAGAGCTGGAGAATAAAGCAGAGATTTATTCAAAGCCCTTGAAGGACACACCTTGGGCAGCACAAGAGCCTGGCCAGGCCTGCACCCAAGGTGGGCCCAAAATGGGCCCAAAATGGACAAACGCTTCCTTCATTATATGGAATATTCATATATGAAAAAAAATCATGTGATTACTGCTCCATCTTCCCAGTGGGGATGGAGGGCGTGGTCACACCTTCAAAATGTTGGAACCATTTTAAACCTTCCAGCTTTTTGAAAGGGAGAGTCACTTTCCTTTTCTCCAAGCGGGTCATGGTGACTGGAGGGCTTTATCCCCTTTCCCAAATGAAGGTATCAACACCATCTGAGGTGCTCCTGAAAACCAAAACACCATCAGGTTTTGTTTTTGTGCAGAGCTATCTTGTGCTAATCTCTCAATTTTGGGAGCCGCTCCCGCAGCCTCAGGTCAGAGTCAGCGCCCTCCTGAGCACCACTACCTGTCAAAGCAGAAATCCTGACATTTTCAGCTCCCAGGGTTCCAACAGAACACTTCCAAGGACAGCGATCCCACACTTCCCCAGGCAGCCTGATCCAGTGCTCGATCCCCGTTCCGTGGATGAATTATTCCAAATATCCAACGTAAACACAATTCCATCCCGTATCCCGCCGAGGGGCAGCGCGTGGATGAGTCACTCCAGACGCTGCGTTCGGGTCCTGATCCTGATCCCTTTGCTTTTTGATCCCTTTGCTGCCTCCTAACCTCTGTCCTGCCTCCCAGCTCTCCATCCGTGTCTGCGCCTTCGGCTGCCGTGCCAAATTTTTCTGTGACTGTATCACTCCGTATCTGGGCTGCAAACCTCAACCACAGCCCGGTCCCCCGCTTCAAATCTATCAAGAGAACATATGGAGAGCTGCTTTTTATATTTGGCCCCCAGCAGTAACCTCAACATTTTCCCACATGCTGGGATGAGGCATCGTTCATTTTTAGAACCCGTCTTTTCTCTCCTTATTTAGGGATGTTTCACCATTGGCTCGTTGGGGTTTTTTTTTTTCTTTTTTGGTCAGTTCTGGAGTGGTTGGGTCACTTGGTGCCATCATGGGGTGAGCAGAACAGTGAACATTTGTTTCCACGTTATCAATCGGGTCTTTTTACAACCCCAAAGGTGCTGTGAACTGTGCTGGGAAGTTTTGATTATTCACTGACCCTCAAAAACACTGTAGGGAAGGCTAAGATTGTGCTCTTTTTGTCTGTTTGTTCATCAAGATTTAGGGGGGAAAAAGGGGGGGAAGGAGTGAAAAGCATCTGTGACACGTCTGCTATGAATAGCAGAGCAGAGGAGAAGGCTAGTTCACAATTGTGAATGTATTTCTTTTTAAAAAGATTTAAAATGCAGCTTCTCTCCAGGAGCAAACTCAGTTATCCACGGAGCAGGTTGACGGGGACTCATGGCAAAGATGACCTCATGGTCCTGTTAACTAAAATAAAAGTAAAATCAGGAAAACTGGGGAAGCTGCTTCTGGGAGAGGGGATGGGCCTTGGGATGGGTATCCCTGAGGAGGAGAGGCAGATTGCCCACCCCAGGCACAGCTGAGCTTGTTTAAAATACAGATAGAGCTGACAGACAGACAGACAGACAGACTGTTCCTAGAGGGATCACAGCTCCCCGGCCTCCTGCCAGAAATCCACGAGGCCAACGTGTTCCAAGGACTGCTGAGCAAGGCCCTGTGAAATGAGGAGAAATGACCACAAAAATGCCTGCGCTGGAAATTCCTGAGGAGCTGGCACTGCTGGCAGTGCTGGCTGGGCAGGGAGCAGCCAAATCCATCGGGAGCATCCTCGCAAGGGGGGGATCTGCTGAGCACCACCCGGGTCCAAACCCATCCTGCCCAGAGCCGTTTGGAAAAGGGATTTTCTGATTTTTGCACAACAGCTTTTCCAAAGCTGGGCGTGTCCCTGCAGAGGGAGAACCCACTCGGGCGCCTGCAGGGTCTCATGAACCTCTGCTCACCCTCTGTGCATCAAAACTCAAAGCTGGAGCCTTAATTCAAGGAAATCACAGCCTGGGAGACAGAAAGTGAGATAATATTAACCAGAGAGTTTTCCGAGATCTGATATCTTCCCTTCTCTTTAAATGTGAACAATTTGGAGAAAAATGGGTCACTTTTTGGGGAGGATGTTTTCTATTCTGAAGCTGACAATGAGGACACCACGGAGGAAAATTCCATGGACTACTGAGGGTTGAACAAACATATTCCAGAGAACAAACATATTCTAGAAAGCAAATATATTCCAGAGAACAAACATATCCTAGAAAGCAAACATATTCCAGAGAACAAACATATTCCAGAGAACAAACATAATCCAAAGAACAAACGTATTCTAGAAAACAAACATATTCCAGGGAACAAGCATATTCCAGCCCCCAGGTGCAGCACATAAGATAAACACGGGTGCCATCATCTCAGGAGAGCGATTTCCTGCCCCTTCCTCACATTCTGGGTTTAGGGTTGGATCCCAAAAGGATCCTCAAAGCCCTTGACCAGGTGCCTGTTCAGACACCGTCCCAAACTGAACACGAAGTCTTTCTCCATCCTATTTTAACCAACACCCACTCAACAAGTCCATATTTAATATCTCCAATGGGTTGGCCAAATTCAGGGAAATGCTCCTCGTTCCTGGAGACCATGGAGAGATGGATTGAGAGCAGTGGCCAGGCTGAACTCTGGGCTCTGTTTCCACCAGCACTGGAGGACCTGAATAAAGAGCAGGTCTTTGGTGGGCACCTTGGACATTGAGCATCCCTCCATCCTCTTGTATTTCCATGAGGATTGAGGAGGAAATTGCACTTTTCCACATGCAGGAAGGGTTTTTGCATGGCCTTTCTCAGTTTGGGAAACGGGATTTCAGTCCTGACTGATATTTTTTTCTTCTCCCTGCTTCCTGTCTCCTAAACTCCAGAGCATCAACCTTTTTCCTCGCTGTGAAAGATCCAAACCCCCGTTTGTCCCAGATAACATATTTCGGATTGTTTGATACCACACTGCTGTGTTTCCAATTAGGTTTCCTCGCTTTTATCTTTTTCTGTGTAATCTATTCAGTCCCTCCCCCTAATTAGAACCTTATTTGCCTTTTTCCCCCCTTTCAGCAGTGTTTATCCTTCACATTGTTCCCTCCATCTCCGCTCAGCGAGGCTGACTTCTGTTATCTTTGTTTTTTAAATATATGTTTAGGTTTTATTGGCACAGACATTTGTTTGAGCGATCCAGCTATTCATTACAGACCTCATGATTTTCCACAGTAAATTTTGGAGACAATCAACACAGATCAACATTATTTCATGTCTCATTCCACATTCTTTGGGAGAGTTATGTGTTATGAACAGCCCAGTGCTTCAGATTATTACCTTCCATGCACAAGATACCCTCGGAATCAGGGGATATCTGATGATATTCCGATGGCTAGACTTCCAGATGTTTTATTTTATTTATCCTGCTTGGCTTGTTTTCTAGGACCGAGTCCAAACCAGCCTCGAATCTCAGGGGTTGCTCAACAAATTCTGCGAGGGGCTGTGAAAAGTTACAAAGCAGGGGAGGGAAAAAAGCCTTTGCACAACAAATAATTCTGCAAGCCCCAGTGTTGTGTATTTAAAATAAACTTTGATTAATGACATTGTAAGAAGATTAATAAGGAATTTTAACATGGACTTTTGGGACGGCATGAAAATTCCCAAATAAGCGGATTTCTTGCTGACACAAGTCAGGAAGAAACTTCCCAAGGGCAGATTTCCTTCAAGTGTTATTAGGAATATTTTTCCTGTAGAAGGTGGCATTCATCTCTGGGAGTCAGGAGAGGTTCTGGATGTGTGTTTGAGGCAGGATATCAGCCTCCATTCCCAGAAAATAAATGGAACAAAGACGAGAGGAGGAAAACCACTTCGTGTGGAGCCCCACGGAGCTCAGAACCGAGGAGCACCTTCCTGGAAGGAACTACCATGTCCACCTGAGCAAGGGAGCACACCCAGAGGTAAACAAAGAGGTAGAGGAGGCCCAGGGGACTCAAAATTGGGCAGAATCAGCAAGCCAGGAAGTTCACGATTAATAATTTCACCTCAGCGTGTAAAGGCATTGACAGATTTGAGTTACTGATAGGCAAGAGGGGTATTTTCATAAAATAAATCTCAGAGAAGAAACCATTTCAGTCCACTCTACTCTCCCCTGTAGTGTGGGATTTCCTGGCTCTTTCCTGCCCAAAGGTCAGGGCAAATAAAACTCAGGAGATGTTTTTGAAGCTTCACTCTGAAATTTATTATCCTTATCTATTACAAACCCACGAGATGTGAGCTGTCTCTGACAAGTCGAGAAAATGAGCTCAGATGGTGTCTACTCAAGGCTTTTAAGTCCCAATTATCCAATAAACAGTTGACATCTGTATTATTTATGCTTCTAATCCAATTGTGATCACCTGAAACCTGCAGTGTGGACCTCTTTCACCCAATTATAGAAAATTTCCCAGATTTGTGAAGAAGAAGGAAGAAGAAGGTACAAAAAGACAATGAATCCATGCCCAAAGTTCTCCATCTTGGCTCCCATACATCACCATACACCAAAATCCCAAATCTGAGTTTTTCACCCTGTGAGATTGCACAGTACTATCCAAATTATCCAAACTCTATGTACAATTCTTCTTTGCTATTGCTCCATTTTGGAAGCCTCTTCCAAGGCCTCAGGTCAAATTTTACTTGAGGGCTGGCACCCTCCAGTTCAGAAAGCTTGATCTTTTCAGCCTTCAGAGTTCCAACCCTGCAGCTCCTCCCTGGTTTTGGCATCAAGTGAGGAAATCCAGGGGCTTGGAATTAAGCGCTTGCATTTAGGTGGGAGGGTTTTCACTTCCAGAAAAGCCTAATTCCACCAGAAAAATCACCAAATTAATGATCGTGGTGAGAAAACCTGCATTGCTTGGCAGCTTTGGAGGCACCATCCCATGGGCTGGGCTGGGAATCTCCCCGGGTAGGAGGAATCCTGAGGTTCTGGATCTGGATTGGAGGGAAAGCTTGTTGTTGATGGTGGTGCCAGCCATCCAGATCCAGGAAAAGGGGGTCTCATTTATCCCTCAGCACCGTGAGATAAAAGCCGACCCTGGAAGGGTCCAAAATGTGTCGGGATGTGGCTCTTGGGCGCTGCTGGGGGATGATCCTGGAGGGTTTTCCAGCCTTGATGATTCCATGATTCCACTCTGCTTCCTCCAGTGGGAATCACCAGCCCAGTCACAGGTGAATCCCTGGTCACCTGCATTTTCCCTCCACAAGTCCCATGAGTTTTCCGTGAGTTTTCCCATGGGTTTTCAGCTCCCATGGATACGAGCTGAGCCAACCCCACAACCAAGCAGACAGTCCAGTCTTGTCAAAATTGCTCTGGAATTCCTCCCATCAGGTTTTGTGCCCTTGATTCCTCACAGCCGGGCCCTGCAGCACCAGCAGGGCTCCTGGGAAAGGCAGCAAAACGAGAAAAAAGAGACAGAAATAAACTGAATTTTGGGGAGTGTTCAGGGAAGTTCAGGGAAGAGTGTTGCACTTGGGAAAGGCAGCAAAACGAGAAAAAAGAGACAGAAATAAACTGAATTTTGGGGAGTGTTCAGGGAAGTTCAGAGGCCCTTTTTGTAAAATTTCATGTAAACCTCTTTCTTTTCTTTCAAACCGAGTTCAAAACTCACAGGCTGAAAATCACAATACCAAAAAAAAAAAAAAAAAAAAAAAAAGAGAAAAAGAAAAAGAAAAAGAAAAAGAAAAAGAAAAAAAAAAAGAAAAGAAAAGGTAGGAAATTTGAGGATTTTCCCACCCCACCCCACTTTCAACAGCTTCCAAACCTTTTTACTACGACGGCCTGAGAGGGCTCTTTATTTTTACAGCTGCTGCATACCTACTTCTCCTCGCTGGAAGACGCACACGCAGCCCCAGCGATCCTAATCTTTTCATTCCAGGAAAGGAACCAGCTGTAAATCCACTGCAGCAAGGTCGGGATACGGCACCAGGGCTGTTGTTCTGCCCTCCCGCTGCTCGAGACTTCCCCTGAACCCTCTCCCTCTCAGCCCTGCCCTGGCTGCAGGAGCCTGTGCTCTCAGAATCCCTCCCCATCTCCCACTCCAGCCCTTAAAGACACTGGAATTGGGATTTTCCAGATTTTCCACCCCTGGAAAGCAGCACTGGAGTCGGGTTTGGAGGGGTGTTGGTTCCTTCCACCCTGAGAGCACCCCAGAGAGGGGCTTGGTTTGCATCCGCTCCCAATTTCCACACAAATGCAGGGATAAACTTACTCTGTGCCCCCTCCCTGTCCCTGGGTGATGAAAATGAATTTTATTTAATGATGTGCAGCACTCCAAAGCACAGCTTCTTCCCACTTCTGCTCCAAGCAGGATTTTCCCTGTCCCTGCAGATGTCTTGTCATGGATGTAAGAAAAACAAAAATACTGGCATTATCTGAAAATAAAATTAAAATAAAATAAAATAAAATGTAAAAATAAAATAAAATAAAATGTAAAAATAAAATAAAATAAAATAAAATAAAATAAAATAAAATAAAATAAAATAAAATAAAATAAAATAAAATAATAAAAAATTCCCATGGATGTCTGCAAAGAGTGAGAATTTCCCTGCAGCCCTGAAAAACTCAGGGAGTTTTTGCTCAGGGAGTCACCTTGTATCCATGAAAACGTCACCTCCAGGGTGAGTCTTTCCCAAAATTTGGCGGTAACCTGGTGCTGAATGTGTACAAACATTCACAATGAGTGCTTAGCAACCCCTCCTGCCAACCCAGGCAGGGGCAGAGGGAACAAAAATGTGTGCGGAGCTCTCCAGCTCTTCCTGCAAGGAAAATAAAGCGGCAAGGGACAGGAAAACCTGGGCTGGGCTGATGGGGAGGCAGAGCAGGACCTCTTCCTCTCTTTCCCTCTTCCCCTCTTCCCCTTTCCCTCTTCCCCTCTTTCCCTCCTTCCCTCTTTCCCTCTTTCCCTCTTCCCCTCTTTCCCTCTTCCCCTCTTTCCCTCTTTCCCTCTTTCCCTCTTTCCCTCTTCCCCTCTTCCCCTCTTCCCCTCTTTCCCTCTTTCCCTTTCCTTCTTTTCCTCTTTCCTTCTTTCCATCATTCCTTCTTCCCTTCTTTCCCTCTTTCCTTCTTTCCCTTTTCCCTCTTTCCTTCTTCGCCTCTTTCCCTCTTCCCCTCTTTCCCTGCTGTCAGCACAACCCTGTCTTTGTCTTCTTGGACTTGGCAAGTCTGATTTGGGGTCCAGAGAACCTCGTGCCCTCAGTAAAAGGGGCACAAATTACATATAAATATAAATATAAATATAAATATAAATATAAATATAAATATAAATATAAATATAAATATAAATATAAATAGAAATAGAAATAGAAATAGAAATAGAAATAGAAATAGAAATAGAAATAGAAATAGAAATAGAAATAGAAATAGAAATAGAAATAGAAATAGAAATAGAAATAGAAATAGAATAAATAGAATAAATATAAGAAATATATTAAATATAAATATGATAATGATGATAATTATAACAGTAATGATAACTATATAGCTATATAGCTAACCATATAACTATATAAATACATAAATGTATAAATGTATAAATATATAAATATATTATATATTTATATATTTATATTTTATATCTTTATATCTTTATATCTTTATATCTTTATATCTTTATATATAAAGATATAAAGATATAAAGATATAAAGATATAAAGATATAAAGATATAAATATATAAATATACAAATATATAAATATATAAATACATAATGATAGCTATACATATAAATTGAATTAAATTTAAATATAGATGTAAATATAAATTAAATATAGATACATATAGGGGGTGCAGGGATGCCTGTAGTGTGAGGGGATGGGGAAGGAGGAGGCAGCCCCAAGCTCAGGAGATCTGCAGGACTTTTCCACTCGTGCTGCCATTCCTTATCCTGGATCCGGGGTGTCCCAGCAAGGGGCCGTTGGGCATGGAAAGGGATCCTCACCCTCAGGGCCAGGGAATAAAGAGATCCTGAGCCCAAAGGCCACAGCACAATCCCCGTGGAATCTGCTGAGTGTCCTCCAGGGCTGTGCATGGAAGGCTGGCCATGGCATGACCCAGGTTCCCACCTTTGAGACATCCATTTTGACATTTTCCACCTTTGAGACATCCATTCTGACCTTTCCCACCTTTGGGACATCCATTCCAATGTTTCCCACCTTTGGAACATCCATTCCCGTGTTTCCCACCTTTGGGACATCCATTCTGACCTTTCCCACCTTTGGGACATCAATTCTGATCTTTCCCACCTTTGGGACATCCATTCTGATCTTTCCCACCTTTGGGACACCCATTCCGATGTTTCCCACCTTTGGGACACCCATTCTGATCTTTCCCACCTTTCGGACATCCATTCTGACCTTTCCCACCTTTGGGACATCCATTCTGACCTTTCCCACCTTTGAGACATCCATTCTGATCTTTCCCACCTTTGGGACATCCATTCCAATGTTTCCCACCTTTGGAACATCCATTCCCGTGTTTCCCACCTTTGGGACATCCATTCTGATCTTTCCCACCTTTGGGACATCCATTCTGACCTTTCCCACCTTTGGGACATCCATTCCGACGTTTCCCACCTTTGGGACATCCATTCTGACCTTTCCCACCTTTGGGACACCCATTCTGACCTTTCCCACCTTTGGGACATCCATTCCAATCTTTCCCACCTTTGGGACATCCATTCTGACCTTTCCCACCTTTGGGACATCCATTCCGACGTTTCCCACCTTTGGGACACCCATTCTGACCTTTCCCACCTTTGGGACATCCATTCCAATCTTTCCCACCTTTGGGACATCCATTCAGACCTTTCCCACCTTTGGGACATCCATTCTGATCTTTCCCACCTTTGGGACACCCATTTTGACATTTCCCACCTTTGGGACATCCATTCCCGTGTTTCCCACCTTTGGGACATCCATTCTGACCTTTCCCACCTTTGGGACATCCATTCTGACCTTTCCCACCTTTGGGACATCCATTCCAATCTTTCCCACCTTTGGGACACCCATTCTGATCTTTCCCACCTTTGGGACACCCATTCTGATGTTTGGTGGTCATTTTGGAGATGGGGATGCCTATCTTGACTCAGGAGAAATGCCCTAACACGGAGATGATCCAGTGCATCCATGGGATGCAATCCTTTGTCACATAAAAACACTCAAAGACACAGACTCCAGTCCAACAGCTTCTGGCCATTTTTGGGCAGCAGTGACGCTCCCAACCCACCACATTTAAAGGAAATAATGTCTTTTCCCAACCCCTGTTGGCAATGTCACCTCATTGCTCACCTGGGGACAACATTTGCTGTTGAATCCTTCACCCTCACATGGCACCTCAGCATGAAACCTGGATTGTTTGGTTTTCAGGAAAAATGAATTTCTTCACTGGGGGACAGTTATGGGGAGATGGGCATGCGTGTCACCAGGATGATGTTCATTTGTCACCAGCTTCTCTTCTTTCCTGGAGCCTCCTGATTTTAAACTGCCTGAAAATCCAGAGCCTGGAATGTGAAATGTTGCTGAGTGGGTGTTAACGATTCCCAGTCTAAACTCAGAGACGAGGCACTGTGCAGTTTATTAACAAGCATTTAATCAGCACAGCAACCCTCGTGAGTTATGCTTGGAAAAATCCTTCGAATACTTGTGAGTTGGAATACAGTTTAAATTACTGCTCTTGGGTAGCTCCTCCTGCAAACATCCTCCTTTCTATTGCTGGAATCCCACTCGTGTTTCTTCCCAGGTAATTGAACCAAAAGGAGAGTTTTGGACACGTGCAGGGCTGGAGAAGAATGGCAGAATCTCAGATATTCACCTGGTGAGAGCTGAACTCCTTCAGCAAACCCTCTCTGGTGTCCCTTGAAGATTGATTTAGCTGGAGACATTTAAATTTTCTCCCATCCCAGCAGCATTTCAGCCTTGGGATGAATACCTGCCCCAGCTCCGTGCAGATGACACGACACAAACCCATAAAAAGGCAACCTGGAGCACACAACACCCATCTCCTGCTCCTGCATCCATCAATCCCATCCTCGATTTGCCTCTCCTGCCTGTGCTGTGCTCCAGGCACACAAATGTCAGCTGGAAGGGACACCAGCTGCTCTGCAATCCTCAGAGGCAGTTTCTAGGCACAGCTCATAAATGCCAGTCCTTAAATTTGGCTGTGTCTGAGCCTTTCTAGCCCTGCTCCGCTGCCCTGCTCTCCACGTCTGCAAGGATTAAAGCTCCCCCCAGCCCTGCCCCTCCCTGTCTTTGATCCTTTTGTCTGGCCTGGAGAAATCCAAGCTGAGATAGAAAGCATGTGGGATACATCAGCCTGGTAGAAAGCTCCTCCGTGTATTCGCCTTCTTCTGGAGGAGTGAGATTTTTGTGGTATGATGCACAGAGCCAAACCTGCCAGCATTCCCTGGAAAGCGAGGAGAACCAGCAGGGAGGGGGGGAAGAAAAATCTGAGCTCATTATTTGAGACCTGAACATGTCATTATACGAATATATCCTCATCATTAAACTAAACATCCACCCAGCTGATTTCTCCACTGCCACCCTGCTCAAGGGGCCCTGAGGAACGGGGCTTGGAGGCCGGGAATATTGATCCATTTGGAGGGTGAGGGCTGGGCTTGTCCGTGCCGCTGAGGAGGAACAGCTGGAGGGAGAATTCCTGAGCAGAGCAACAGCTGGATGCCCCTGCGTGCATCCCAGCCACATCTGGCAGAGGCACGGCAGGGCTGCCACAGCTCCTCAGGCTCTGCAGTGCGGCTTCCACGGGCTCCCATCACATCCTCAGGCTGTCCAACTCTGCTTCCACGGGCTCCCATCACATCCTCAGGCTGTCCAACTCTGCTTCCGTGGGCTCTTCCCCTCCCATCACATCCTCAGGCTTCCATGGGTTCCCATCACATCCTCAGGCTCTCCAGAGCTGCTTCCATGGGCTCTTCCCCTCCTATCCAATCCTCAGGCTCCCATTTCCAGTGCTGCTTCCATGGGTTTTTTCCCTCCCATCCAATCCTCAGGCTCCCCTTTCCAGTGCTACTTCCATGGGTTATTTCCCATCCATCAAACCCTCAGGCTCTCCAGTGCTGCTTCCATGGATTATTTCCTTCCTATTAAATCCTCATGTTTCCCTCTCCAGTGCTGCTTCCATGGGCTCTTCCCCTCCCATCCAATCCTCACTGCACTGCTCTCCAGCACTGCTTCCGTGGGTTATTTCCCATCCATCAAAACCACAGGCTCTCCAGTGCTGCTTCCGTGGGCTCTTTCTCATCCATCACATCCTCAGCCTCCCCTCTCCAGTGCTGCTTCCATGGGATTTTCCCTCCCATCAAACCCTCATCCTCCCCTTTCCAGCGTTGCTTCCATGGGCTCTTTCCCTGCTATTAAACCCTCAGGTTGCCATTTCCAGTTCTGCTTCCATGGGCTCTTCCCCTTCCATCCAATCCTCAGGCTCTCCAGCGTTGTTTCCATGGATTATTTCCCTCCCATCAAACCCTCAGGCTCCCTTTCCAGTGCTGCTTCCATGGGATTTTCCCTCCCATCAAACCCTCATCCTCTCCTTTCCAGCGTTGCTTCCGTGGGTCATTTCCCTCCCATCACATCCTCAGCCTCCCTTTTCCAGAGCATTGCTTCCATGGTTTTTTTCCCATCCATCACCTCCTCATCCTCCCCTCTCCTGCTCTGCTTCCAGGGGCTCCTTCCCTCCCTCACATCCTCATCCTCCGGCCTCCCGTGCCCGCGGCTGTCCCCGCGGGGCGGTGACCCGGCACAGCCCGGCCCCAGGCAGGGTCACCGGGAGCCGGGGCTGCCTCCGTCCATCCCGCGGGGCCGAGTGAGAGCCCTCCCAGACCCAGCTCCGTTCCCAAGAGCGCCAGGCGGGTTCTGCCGGCCGCATTCTGTCACACGATATTCCCAAAGCCGCCGGGTTCCCTCCGGAGCGACACAAGCAGGAACAGCAGCCCTGCGGGCATCTAACCACACACACAAAGGATCCCTCCCAGCTCGTCCCGAAGCTCTGACAAATCGCTTTGCCCTCCTCCTGCGTGTCACTAAGGGCTTGTCATCCCCCCTCGGTGGCACCGTCCCCAAACCCTTCTCCCCGCGAACCCCGGCTCCCTCGGGATGCGTGGGTGACCTTGGAGCATCCCCATCCCGCCACAGAGGAGGGGTCAGGTCTCCAGCCCCTCAGCCAAGGACCTCCTGTGCTCTCTGCAAAGGCTCAGGGCTCTTTGACCATCTGGAGGTTTCCTTAATTAAAACTAGAAATCAAAAATAGATACGACTCTATCCTGGACTGAGCCCTGGGTTTGATTTTGTCGTGGTCAAAACGTCTCCGTCTCCTGGCTGGGAGCCTTTGGCCCCCAGTGGAATCAGCTTATTATAGAAGTGCTAAACGGCAGAGGAATGATTCCTGAAATCTGAAATAATGGGACAGGACGCAGGAGTCAGCTGAATCGCTGGAATTTTAGTGCTCTCGCCCACGATGTGTTTGTGTGGAGTGCTGAGGGCCTTGAACACTTCTGGCACAGCAGGCAAGCTGCTAAGGACAATAAAGCAAAGGCCCCTAAAATCATGGATATTGGAAAACCAGGAAGGACAGAGTTTTTATTCAGATTGGGGAAACTGAGGCAAAACAACTGACTCATCCAAAGGAGGCTTAGAGTCTCTTCAGTGCACTAAATCCTTTATCTTCGTTATAAATCAAACGATAAATGGGTGAGCAGGAATATTACTGACGCTGACTTCTGATTTACTGTTTTGGAGAAACTCCTGGGAAAATCTGGGCCAAAAGAAAGGTGTTCCCAAGCTCTGTTTTTACAAGGCTGTAGGCTGAGGGATGCAAAGCCTTCCAAGATGAATTCAGTGCAAACAAGCACCTGGAACAGAGGTTGAGGCTGGCCCTGGGTCCCTGGAAGTGTCCAAGGCCAGGCTGGACAGGGCTTGGAGCAGCCCTGGATGGTGGAAGGTGTCCCTGGGCATGGCAGGGAGTGGAACAATGTGACCTCCAAGGTCCTTTCCAACCCAACCATTGATTGTGTCATCTAAATCCTATGGTTTCCCTAAAACCCAACCATTAACTACACCACCCATCCAAAGAGCCAGGAGGTAAAATCCAACCTCAGATGTCCTGGGAGGTAAATCTTGGGCAAATCTGGATGTGGATAAAACACCCCAGACTGGGCTAAAACCAAAATCAGGCTTGAACAGCTACATTCCCCCTTTTCCCAGCCACGGGATGGGAGAAGGAGAAAAGGAAGTTATTTAGGACGTTGAGGGGCTGGAGCATGTCCAGAGGAGGAAACAGAGCTGAGAAGAGTCTGGAGCACCAGGAGAGGCTGAAAGAGCTGGGAAAGGGGCTCAGCCTGGAGAAAAGGAGGCTCAGGGGGACCTTGTGGCTCTGCACAGCTCCTGACAGGAGGGGACAGCTGGGGGGTGTCAGGCTCTGCTCCAGGAACAGGGACAGGAGGAGAGGGAACGGCCTCAGGCTGGGCCAGGGGAGGTTTAGGTCGGATATCAGGGAAAATGTTTTCCCTGAAGGGGTTGTCAGCCACTGGAACAGGCTGCCCAGGGAAGTGGTTGAGCAGCCATTCCTGGAGGTATTTAAAATATGTGTGGATTGGGCACTTGGGGACAGGGTTTAGTCACGGCCTGGGCAGTGCTGAGGGAATGGTTGGACTCGGTGATCCTGGAGCTCTTTTCCAGCTGAAAACGATCCCGTGGTTCTCTTTGCTCTCCTTTATTTGGTTTGCTTTGGTTTTCCTCGAGGTTCAGGATGGGGCTGGCTCTCCCCACAAACCCGCGCTTAATCGGGGTCAGAGCGCCGTGCCTGTCCCCACTTCCCAACCACCGCGTCTGCTCTGCAGGACACCAGCAATTAACCCCTGCTCCGGGGCAGGGCTTGGCTGCTCGCTGAGCCCCCGGGCAATTAGAGATGTTAAGGATGACACAGCCCCCGAGTGTCCTGGGAAATGGGCCGAGACCACAAATCCCTTTCGCGTCAGTCACCACCAGCACTGCAGAGCCTTTGGCCGCTGCCACCAAAACAGGCTGCTCCAAACTGGGAGGAAAACAGGAGAGGGAGATTTTCTGTTTTTCACAGTGAAAGTGGATCCGAGTTCTTAGGTCAGATCCACTTTTATAGTGAAAAAAAGAAAATATTGGTTATCAATACTGGGACCCTTTCTCAGAATCTCCACAGATGGAATAAAACCAAACATTTACCTTTCTTTTCTAGCCAGGTGCAATCCAAAGAACAGGATGGGTTCATCTGGTGGACTTCATGAATTGCTTTCACAGCCATCTTTCCAAGGCAAATGCAAGTTAGAGGGAATTCTCTTAGTGGCCAGATCCGACCCTGGAATTCCCAGCTGAATCCCAGCTCAGTGACCCTGGGTGTGATCAGCAACACAAATACAACAAAGCAGCAAAACAAGAAGTCTGAAAGAAAGGCTAAGACTAGACTTAGTGCTGGTTCTTGACAGTAATTTCTTAAGTTACACATTTTATGGGAAGTGTGGGATCAATCAGGATTAAAGCAAAGCTTACACCTCACTCTTCCCACCATCCACAGCAGCACTGCTGAGCCTGTGCTGAGCTGCACGTAAAGTGATCAGAGAAGGACGTTAATTACTTCATTAAATGCTCCGTGCTCTCTCTGGGTGATGATGGACCTGGGAATTGCAGGGGATCCAGGTCTGGATCCAGTGGAGAAGCAGAAGAGGCCCTTGATGGAAGCAGTGCCTCATGAGCCATCCCTGCTCCAATCCTTGCACTCCTTCCAGGATCTTCCCACACCCTTTCCCTTCACACACAAACATTCACAGGTACAAATACAACACTGGAGGGGTTTTAAGCCCCCTTCCAACTCAAACTGTTCTACAATTTCATTCCTAAAATCATCCCAGACAGTGTTCATCCGCCATCACCAGGATGTGCCACACAAAATCACCTTTTCCAAGATCTCCTGGTGCTGGTGAGACCAGGACACACCCACTGTACCCTCTGATCTCCTTTACACTCCTGTACAATTCCTGCATCCTGCAGCTTTAGGAGGATCAAGTCGATTCACAAATGTCTCCTTAAATTACATGAGCCATGTCCAGAAAAAAAAACATAACAATGAAAAAACCCCAACTGTGAAATGTTCTGCAAAGACCAAATACAGTGTGTTCTGTTTCCTTCCTTTTCACCACTCGCCGTGGTCCGTCACAGCTGGAATTATTTGTGTGTCTCCAGTTGTCCCTAGGAGATTCCCAAGGAGAAAAGACAGCCAACAACCCACATCAGGTCTCATGAAAAATCCAGGATTTGGAATAAACAGAATATCTGGGAGGAGGTTCTGCTCTTTAATGAGCAGTAATTTTTTAGTTATTATTACCCCAGTTAGTACCCCGGACAGGATTTGACTTCTGCCCTTGCCAGGGGATCCAAGACTGGCAATAGCAGAATAAATCAGAGAAAAAAAAAAGGTTTTTGGTTTTTTTCCTTCAGTTCAGCACTGAACCAGCCCCAGCAGGGGACGGTGGAGGAGATTCCTTCACTGTGGCCTTTTAGTGCTGGGCTTAATCAGAGGCTTTGAGGCCTCCAAGCCACCCCTGCAGGACTTTAATATCACGCTGCCGACGTGTGAGGATGAAAAAACCCCTCTCAAACATTCCAGCTCGACCCAAACTTAGTGTAAAACAGGGTTTGTGTAAATTAGTGTTAGGGTGGAATGATTCTGGTAGATAAAGTCAAGCAGATATTCCACCCAAAAATCCAGGGCAGTAATAGACGGGAGTCTGTGGGACGTGGTTCTGATATCTGAGGTACTTCTAATTTATGGATTTATTGGTTTATTCAATATAAATCAATATATTGATTTATCTACTGCTTTATCTATCACTTGATATATTTCTATTTCTATTTCTATTTATAGTAATAGTAATAGTAATAGTAATAGTAATAGTAACAGTAATAGTAATAGTAATAGTAATAGTTATACACTTATATGAAATTTTTATATGTCTATAAAATTTATGTATTTATATATTTATCTATTTATATATGTATGTATTTATATCTATTTTTATTTCTATATTTCTATATCTATACTTGGTGTTTTAATTTCTTGATTTCTTTATTTATTCAATATAAATCAATATATTGGTTTATTTATCTACTGCTTTATCTATCACTTGATATATCTATATCATCTATATCTATATCATCTATATAGTTATATCTATATCTATGTCATCTATATCATCTATATCTGTATCTATATCTATATCTACAGCTATATCTATTTCTAGATCTAGATTTTATATATTTTTATAACTTATATAAAATTTCTATATTTCTATAAAATTTAAATATTTTATATAAAATATTTATAGCTATACATCTCTATTTTATATCTATACTTGGTATTTCTAATATATTGATTTGTTGATTTATTCCATATAAATCAATATATTGATTTATTTATCTACTGCTTTATCTATCTTTATCTATTTATCTATCTTGAACAGCTCTAGACATCAATGCTGAGATTACCAATTATAATCTCAGGAGATATTCTCCATTTTAAAGTACCATAACCAAGAAAAGAAACAAGTAAAAAGCCTGAAATACCAGTTCCATTCCCTACCATGGCTCATTCTCACACTTTACCGGACATCTTTGGATATTAGAAATTAAAATTTATAGGAATTCAAATAACAACAGGCACAATGCTACCTAGTCCAGAGCAGGAGTGAGGACTGTTCGTATTTTATGGAATTACTCAAGAAATAACCAGAACAGATGTGATTATTTTCTCCTAATGCTTTGGAGATATTATCATTTCTTGAGATTTTCCCTTCAAAATATTTCTGACCTAGCAAAATTATAACTTTTTGTTTAGAGCATGAAAATCTTGCTAGATTGACCTGTAAATACCACTCAGATAAGATTGCTTGGAAATTTGCTTGCTTCCAAAGGGATTATTGTTTGTGGTGGAAAATTTTCTAATGGAAAAATGTCATTTCACCACAGAAAAAGTGGATTTTTCAGGAAGATACCACCTTAGATCCTGTCAGGTTCAGGGTAAAATTTCCAATTAGAGCCTGAAAAATATTCCCAAGCTTGGGAAAACAGATTGGATGAGCAAACCAGAGTCAGTGACCAATTTCTGGGATTTATGGTGATGCAGAAATTTTATTCTGTAGGCGCCCTTCCTTCCTACCTCTTTGCCTTTGCAACTCCTTGGTTTCCTGAAAAGTTCTGCTGACTTTGGACAAAAAAATACCAAATTTCTCATTTATCCAAGTAGAAAACAAAAAAATACTGACAGCATCTACCTGACAGCTATGGATTTTAAGAGAAAAGCTGAACTTGACCCTGTTTTCAGTTTCCTACAGCTCAGACCCTCGTGGTAATTCCAAACTCAACCTGTTTCATTTTTAGACACAGGTGTGAAGGGCACTGTTGTCCAATGGCAGTGGAAGTGCTCAGTCCTAGGGGAGGGCTCCTTCAGCAAAGTGAGGAGGAGCAAGCAGAGGAAGGCTGAGGAGCCGCTCCAACCTTGGATGCAATCGGGATGAGACCATGAATAAATGAAAATGACAGCACAGGTAAATGAACCTCACCATGGAGAGCCCTCCCCACGCCAACACCTCTCCTTGCCAGAGCTTCCAGAGCCAAATCCCTGAGTTATGGGGCAAAGTTCTTCCAGGATTGTGATGCCTTCAGTTTTCCCTTCCCTGTATCCCAGCCCCTGAGCTCACACCCAGGCTCACTCAGCTCTCTGCACACAGCAGCCACACAAAACAAATCCTTCTCCTGCTGCACACCAAGGACAGCTGGCACAAGTTCTCAGGCCCCAGAGCACAACCAGCGGTGGCTGCAGGAGAAAACAAGAAGGATGGGACTGCATCACCTGCAGCTGGCATTGGACAATCCCACCCCAAAGTGCCAATGGACCCAAACTGATCCAAGGGGGAGGCCTGGGCAGCGTTTGTCCATTTGGGGCCCATTTTGGGCCCCCCTTGGGTGCAGGCCTGGCCAGGCTCTTGTGCTGCCCAAGGTGTGTCCTTCAAGGGCTTTGAATAAATCTCTGCTTTATTCTCCAGCTCTGCCCAGTCTCTGCTCCAGCTCAGCCCTCCCAAGGTGTCACCTGTGGCACCTTGGGCTTTCCTTTCCCAACACAACTTGTGCTCAAGCCTGCTCTGAACCGTGACCAGTGGCAGATGGAATTGCAGAGGGTGACTTGCAGAGGATGAATTGCAGAGGATGAATTGCAGAGGGTGAATTGCAGAGGATGAACTCCCCCAGCAGGAAGGGGGACCAGGTCCACTCAGGACTTCCCCCCAAAAGCGCCGTGACTCCTCCAGCCTTCCCAGACATCCTCCACCTCCCAAAGCTGCAGCCCAAAGAGGCTTTGTGCAGCCACTCTGCTGCCCTGAGGGGAACAAGGAGGGTATTTTTCTCTGCCTGTCCCTTAATTCAGTCTGCAAACATTCCCCACACAAAACAGCTGGGCTGGGAAGAATGGCTGGAGGCACCATCTTGCATTTGCCCAATGGATTAGTTGGTAATTGCTGGGTGTCTCAAATGCAAAAGGGCTCCCGGCTCCTGTGCATGGCAGGACAAGGCTTGGTCTTTATTTAATTTATTGGTCATTATTATTTTCCTCCCCCTTTCTCACCCTGACTTGTTTCCTAAATCCTTTTCCTCGGGAGGGAGAGGGAAGCAGGGGAGGGTTACGGGGTTTTCATTAACAAAGCCCTGTGAGCCCAAGAGTGACTTTGCAAGGCAGGATATTGACCTTTATCACTCCTAATGCCACGTTACAACACCTAATCCCACATTCCAGGCTGAAAAATGGGGAAAGGATGGGTAGAGGAGAAAATGCCACTCACTGTGCAAAATGCCTTTGCTGCAAAGGAAACAGAGGTCATTGCAAGGGAGGTGGCAAAAAAAAAGGAACAAAATTCGATTTGGGTGGATGTACCAAAATTTCCAACCAACAGAGCAGCTCTGGAGTGGTTTATCTCCTCTCCTTGACCTCACATCACTCCCCACACCGTCCCGAAATTCATCTGCTTATGACTCTTATCAAGCATTTATTACCCAGGAGGTGGGGGCAGAGTCAGGGAGGAGGTGGGCAGTGAGAAAAGACAGGCTGGCAAAGCTGGAGCTGCTCGTCCTGGAGAAGGGAAGGCTCCCAGCAGAGCTCAGAGCCCCTTCCAGCCTGAAGGGAGCTTGCCAGAGAGCTGGAGAGGAACCTGGGACACGGCCCTGGGGGGACAGGAAAAGGGGGGATGAGTTTAAGCTGGAGGTGGGTAGGGTTAGATTAAATATTCTTCACTATAAAGGTGAAGAAACCTGGCACAGATTCCCAGAGAAGCTGTGGCTGCCCCTGGATCCCTGGAAGTGTCCAAGGCCAGGCTGGGCAGGGCTTGGAGTAGCCTGGGATGGTGGAAAGTGTCCCTGCCATGGCAGCGATGGGACTGGAGGATCTTTGAAGTCTCTTCCAACCCAAACCATTCTGAAATTGTATGAACAGCCCTTCCCTCTGGATGAAGAGTGGGAAAACCCCATTTATTTTTCCCTGTAGGAAAATCAATAATGCTGGAAGACAATCAAACCTCTCCCTGTGTCCAGGGAGCAAACAGGCTCACCCCACCAATCCACCCCAAAGGGTGACAGTGTCCAGGACAAGCCAGCTCTGGACACATTATCTCCCTAAAATATTTCCCTCCTTGTACACTGTATTGGGGTTAAATTCTGATTTCATGACTCGATGCGTGTCTGAGCACAACATCATTCAAGGCATTGTTATACACATAAACAAGGAAGTGGGAAAAAGGAGGGATTTGGGCAGAGCAAGGAGAAGCAGGCAACACTAAATAACCAATAAAACCTCAGAAAAAAAAATAAAAAAGAAAGAAAAAAAAGAGGGTGGACTTTATAACATTTGAAAGTCAACCACCGATACCTGTGACCTGAAGAACATCTCAAAAGTTTGGTTTGTATCCAAAAAAGAGCCAGTGATGTTCCCAGCACAGCTTTTCCCACTGGCACAGCCTGGGACATTACAACACTGTGGTTATTTTTACAGTGCTTTTCTACCAGCAGTAGTGACAAAGCAAGGAGCAGTGACACAATTTGTTAGAACCTTGGTGGCTTGTTGAGCTCCCGAGAGGTTTTAATCTGGAAGTTTGTTTTTCGTGGAAAAAGATGGAAATGTCACGTGAGAACAAATTGATTTTGATAACAATTTACTCTAGGAAAGAAAACCCAGTAGAAAATTAATGCTTTAAGATGAAAATTTCCATGTTTGCCGTGTGCAGGGTGGAATGATTCATGTTATTCAAGCAATCTTGGAGGGGAGAGAGAGGGTAAGGAAGGGGATTAACTTCTTGGGAAAGTTTACAGCATTTTTTAAGTCACAGAATCCTCTTCAAAGCCAGAGGCAGATCCCACACATTTTGTGTGTCTTCCAGTCTGCGTCTGCGCTGGTACATCCCCCATGCAGAAACCCAGACATCCAACTAATAATGAGAGTTCATTACTGCAGCCCCGAGAAGGCTCCTGTGTCTTTCTTAGAGCCCTCACTCCCTGTCTTGTCTGGGGGCAAGTGAGAAACCAGAGGCTGTGGCCAAAGATCCGCGAGCTGGGGACCAGCACGCCCCGAGCTGCTGGAAAATCACCCCCAGCCCCTTTCCTTGAGCACATTCCGGCTCCTCTGCCCAGACACCCCCACTTTCAAACCACCTTTGGTTTATGTTCATGCGAATTAAACAAAATAAACCGGAGCAAATCAGCCCTGACTAGATCTGGGCTTGCTCCCGTTCCACAGGGTGCGCACCAGGGCTTTGCTCGCGGCACGGCCAAAACCAAAGGACAATTAAACTCCAGGTTCCCTTTTAAATCAAACATTCCCTTCCAGGTCGCGGGTTCTGCTCCAAACCAGAGAGTGAATCCACCGACGGGTCGGTAAAAGAGTTCAGGGCTGTGGCACAGCTGCCCGAAAATCCCCCTCGCGCCGTGGATTTCAGGGATGCCGACCCGATGAGCTCCTGCTTCGGGATGGGAACATCCCGGGGTTTTCACCAGGTCTGCAGAGCCAGGGGAAAAGGATGTTTGTTGTTCTTGAGGGATTTTATTGTTTTTTCCTGGATTGGCAGCAGCACGGGGGCTCGGAGGAGCCGAGTGCTTTGCTAATGTGTGGTTTGCAACGAGAGCTGCGGAAAGGCTCCTTGAAGGAAAACCAAACCAGCTTCGGGAATGAGCCAAGCCCAAGTGTTTGGGAGGGATCCGGGGAAGAGGATGGAGAGCGGGGAGGGGGAGAGGGAAAGCAGGGTAATGAGAGCTGTGTGTGGTACTTCCACACCGAAAAAAAACTCTTGAGGAATGGGTTTGGGATGCCTCCCTTTGGAAAGAGTTGAAAAAAGGGAGCAGAAGGCTGCATTTAAGAAGAGGTTAGAAATGTTTAAACAGCAAATAGACCCAAAAAACCCCAAACCATGTCCTTGAGGGCTCCTCTCCCATCAGCATTCCCATTCCAGGAGAGCACACTGGGTAAGGCTACGTGACCAGTGAATGTGTCCTGACCCCAACTGCACCACAAGAATAATAGAACTCATATTGTGCTTTCCTCCGGTAGAGTTCAGAACACTTTATGGGAAAAGCTGTGTTTTCCACAAAAAAAAAAATGTTCTCCAGCAGGAACTGGAACTGGGAAAACAAAACAAAACAAACCCCAACTTTTAGAAATTTTCCATCTAAAATATAAAAATGGGACCGAGGAACGTTTTAAAGAGGGGAAAACAGTTTTGCTTAAAACACAAACATTTCATTTCTGAGAAAAAAA
This sequence comes from Prinia subflava, assembly GCF_021018805.1. Taxonomy (NCBI): domain Eukaryota; kingdom Metazoa; phylum Chordata; class Aves; order Passeriformes; family Cisticolidae; genus Prinia; species Prinia subflava. Next base: position 152,060,805 of record NC_086247.1, on the reverse strand, counting down.
AAAAAAAAAGCCAAGGCATGGGGGAGGTTCAAGTGGCTTGACCCGAGTCCCACTTGGGACTTGCACCTACATCTCCTAAGCCACAAGGGAGTCTGTGTTCAGTTAAACTGTAACGTCAACACCGATTTTGGGCAAATACTGAAAAAAATGAGTCCAGTTTTACTGGTGGAGGCGCCGGGCTCTAAACCAGACTCTGGAAGAGCTCTCCTTGCCCACACACATTATCCAGCAACTGGGGTGGAACAGCAGAGAAAGAAGAAGAGCCCAGAGGGAACTTTTACCCCTCTGAACACCCTGAGCAACCACAAGCCTTTCCCAAGGCTCCCAAATTCCTGCTGCCCTTCTGAGAAGAATGATTTCCCCTGAAGGACACCGAGGTTCGGGCTCTCCAAGACCTCCAGGTTTTCCTCCTGAGCAAACAGCAGGTTAATCCTGCATGGAGTTTTCCCAGAGCACAGGGATCACGGAGACTCTCAAGATGTCCTCTGCCACTTCAGAGGGACGGAGAGAGCCAAGAATAGCAGAAAGCCAGGGCAGCACATCCCCCTGGGTGCTCTACGGCTGTGCTCGAGGCACTGACCTGTAATTTTCACACCATTTCTCACCACCCTACACTCAGACAACTCCGTTTTCCCAGCTCTGTGGTCTGGACACCCAGATCTCCAGTTTTCACATTGTCTTCTCATTCCAAAGGGTTGGCAGAGCCCGGAGGGAAAATGCTTTCAGTGCGCTGAGTTTCTCACTCTGATTTTTGTCGGCTCCTGGAATTAATTCTTCTGTTTAATAATTATTTCATTGAGCAAAAGGTGGTGAAAAATACCCAAACAGTGGCATGGATGGGTTGATGGGTGTTCCACAACAGCTGTGAGTGAGGTGGGACACTGAGAACTGGAGAGGAAACCACAACAGAGGCAGAAAAAGTCCATTCTACCTCCTTTCCACCTCCTCTTTTTGAGGGGTGAAGAAATCCTTGAAACTTTCAGTCCTCACCCATCTTTTCAAGCTAAACATGCACACTCCTGTAGCTCATAGAGGTAGAGAGGTCATTTGTTAAACAAAAAATTTAAAAAGGGGAGAAAAAAAGGAGGAATTCTTCATTAGGAGGGTACATTTGTAGCTTGGCTGTTGGACCATCTGTGCAGTGACCAACGTAACTCATCTCTCAGCTGGAACCAGTCACATTCCAGCAATACCCTCACCCTAAATGAAGCAAATCTGTTCCAGATGGAGAGATTTTGAAAGAATTTTACACCTCACACCAGCATGAGGTTTAACCAATCTAATCTTTCATCCAGTGGGACAGTAGAGGATACAGAAAAACACCTTGTAAGGTGGATTTCTTTTCCTGACTTGGTGGGAACTGGAGCAGAAGTGTTGGATCTGCAATGAGAACATGACACAAAACCCAAAGCTTGGTCTCCACAGGAGGATATTATTGCTTTGGGTTGAGGATGAATTGTTCATAACAGTGTGACCTTGCCAGTGAACCCAGTCTCCAAGGTTTTCAAACCAAACCTGGCTTAGATGTTTAGATTTAAATTTTTTTTTCTTGGTATCTAAGTGAGTCGAGGTGCTGAAGACTCAGTGAATGCTCTTGTGGACTTCTGTAAGCTGTGCTGGAAGCAGCTCTGCAGCCAGCCCTGACACACAGCCTGGCAGCAGAAGGGTTAACACGGCACCTAAGGCACGTCCCCAAAACCCAAATGGATTAAAAGTCAGACTTCTGTGTTATTTACTGGCAGATGCAGGCTTGGAGAAACATCATCCTTTACCAGTGCCCAGTAGCTCGTGGCACTCAAATCCTCTCAGGCTCTGGAATTCCATGGAGCAGATTCTTGGTGTGATCATCTGCAAGTTTTTGAGGGATGGGTCTTTTGTGGAAGCCTAAAAACAAACTCCACATGAGGAAAACACCTGAAATGAGAAATTGCTGAAATTCCAGCAATGAGAAAGTGCAGACTGGCCAGGTCTGCCAGGGATGTCCTCTCCAAACTCCAGCTAGTCAGGGTCAAGGGAATATCTGTCTCCGTGGATTACAGGGCCCATCCCACCTCTCTAGACCTTGTGAGAGGTGAGGGATGAAGGTCAACTCCAAGGATTCCCCTCTCAGAGGAGGAAGATGTCGCTGGTGCCACTCTGGCAGCCAAATCATTTCTTAGGCTGGAGCCCTCTGTGCAGGGATCAGCTGGGGATCATCTCCTGCCCCTTTTTGTCCTACTTTTGGAGTGGGAATGTTGTCTGAGAGGGGCTGCACATCCCACACTCATCCCTCTCAGCAGGGCCCTTCCCAAAGGGCTCTCTTACCACCCGAGGGATGCCCATGGATATCGAGCCAATAGATTTCGGGTGAAGATCTAAACCAAATGGAACTCTCTCCTCCAGGTGCTGTATCCATCCCTAAAGCACCCTGAGGCACATCCTGGAATATTTGGGGTGGAGGTGAAGGAAAATGTCTTTTGAGAGAGGGTCTCAGTGACTGGAACAAAAAGAAAACTACACAAATTTAAATTAGGGTCAGACTTGCTCAGAAAATCAAGTAAACACCAAAATCTGTCTATCCACCTATGAACTTTTCTTTTACTCTTAAAAAAAAAATTAAAGGAAAAAAATCCCAGTTTGGCTTGGATTGAACCGAGTTGAGTACGAAGACCAAAACCAGTCACTAATTAATGGTGTCTCGTTTTCTGGTATTTATGCACCATAAAAATTAATAAGGGACTTCTCTGGGAAAATAAATGGTTAGCTGGAAAGCCAGCTTTGGCCTTTGGGTTTTTTTCCTGTTACTCATAACTTCTCAATGAGATTCCTTGAAACTCTGAGCTGGTTCCTTCCAAGGAACTTTTAGCAACTTCCTAGAGCCAACGTTTCAAACAAGGAATTGATGCAGCCTCCCTGATATCAGTGGAGAGAGAGACTGGGTGTAAAATTTAGCTGTTCATGGTGATTTCCAGAGATCATATTCTCAAAAAACCCCAACCAACCAACAAATCAACCAAAAAAAAAAACACAAAAAAACAAACAAACAAACAAACAAAAAAAAAACCCCCCCAAAAAAACCAAAACCACCAAACCAACAAAAAAAACCCCCAAAAACCCCAAAAACAAAAACAGAAAAACAAAACAAAACCAAAAAACCCACAAACAAACAAACCCAAAAAACAAACAAACAACAACCAGGAAGAACACACACAACATTTTCAGAAGCTGTGGATTTAGGTACATCTATATCTATAATTTTCTGCATTTTACGATTTAAAACTTCTATTTTTAAGGGTGGTAATCACCTGTAGTCACATGGAAGGCAGCAGGTGTTTTCTTTCCTAAAAAAGGTCCAAAACTTGGGAACATCTCCGGTGAGCAATGGAATCTTACACTGATACTTAGTTTTGTTCAATTTCCTCATATAATCCATTCCAGCAGGATATAAGATATCAGCTTAATCCTTTAAACAACATCTTTGGGATTAAAAGTCGTATCTGAGCTGACAACTTCTGCTTTCCAGGAGGTTTAGATGTGGAAGCAGGAGCAGAAAGCCACTCAAGCAGCAAAGAAGAGATTTAGAGCACAAGCAAAGACCCAAAACTGGGATTTCAGATATTACCCGCCTCGCTGGTGGAGTTCCCACACTCCTTATCAGCCTCCCACTGCCTCAAGAGGAAAATCCATTCCAGCACCAGCATTCCCACCCGTGGAAGTGACCTACAGCAGCCTGGGTGGGCTGGAGGGGGAGAGAGGGCACAGCAGACTCGGGATGGAGCAGCAGAGCTTGGGGAATGTGGATAAAACAAACCCAGGAGCTCGTTTGTAGGACTTGGTGAGGAAAACCACCGACTCCACATCCTTGCACTGCAAAGGGGAGCCTCAGATGGAATATCCCGGGTCAAATCTCCATCTGGGATAAGCAGAGATAGCTTTGGACATTGTCAGAGCTTTGCTGGTTGACATCAGCCCAGAGCCTGCCCAGGATCCTCTTTGATTTTTGTTGTGGTGTTGTGATTTTTTTTTTCCTTGTGTACAATTCTCCTGGAATCTTTAATTCCAGCTTTTCCCCTTAATGAATCCTCTTCCTGCAGCACTGGAGAAGGAATCCTGCCTTGGCATTCCCAGGCAGCCAGGTCTTCTTTGAGGCCTGTGGAGAGCTGCGGGTGTTTGGCTGGGGATGAAAGCAGGAACGAACAATGCTGGTTTATTCCTGATATTTTGCTGCAATATTTCAGTGATGTCAGAGCCAAACCTTCGGAAAAAAAAAAATATATATGGAGTACACAGGGCTGGATTAAAAGAACGGGATTATTTTGATTACCTTGATTTAGAGCACCAGCGGTGCTGAATCATGTTCAGCCAAAGAAATATCACGGAGGCAAAATTTACTCCTCTGTACGGAGAAAAGCAGGAGAGGAGGAAGGCAGGGAGGAAAGAAAAATGACTCTGAATCAGAAGATGAAAATATACACCGGTTCAACATTTTCTTCTTGTAATGATTTTCTTTCTTAAGCAGGCAACCACAAAAGACAGAGATGTTTAATCCATTAAAAGTGCAGCTTTCTGGACAGAATAATCCGAGTTTTTTGTCAAGCCACCAGCTTGCTTCTCCCTGGGGTGGGCCCGGGCTGGGGAGGGAATAGGCTTTCATTTGATTCCTTGGGACCAGGTCGGCGTGCACGGGCTTTGGGGATGGTATCTAATAACCTTTCTGGCAGGTTGTCAACAGGAGCACGGGGGAAAATGGATTTTCATCAGGGGTAGCACAAATCTGAATTTTATCTGGTGAGAGGAGGGGGATGGCTCTGGGGAGAGGGATGATGTTCTGCTCCTCTTCAGTGGTTTCCTTCACCAGTCTTTCCCATTTTCTTCAAAGGTTGGAAAGGCAGAGGATCCCACACTTTTTGCAACACGTGGATTCATGGAGAGAGGTTTTGGAAGCCTGGCTTGTGTCAGAGCAGTGTAACTCATCTCTGGTGAAAGAGGGACTTTCCTTGAGCATTACACAGGCAGGGACAATGGATGGATGGAAATCTCTCCCATCCCTGGATTCTGTCCTCTGGAACAGGGAGGACAACACCAGGAGCACTGCATGGCAGAATTTATGTACAAAACACTGAGGGCCTGATTGGCAAAAAGCAGTTATTGGAAAATAAGAGTAGAGATGAGAGGAGATTCAAGGAGAAGAGAAAGAGAAAATGAGAGGAGATTCGAGGAGAGAAGAGAAGAGAAGAGAAGAGAAGAAGAGAGAGAAGAGAAGAGAAGAAGAGAAGAGGAGAAGAGAAGAGAAGAGAAGAGAAGAAGAGAAGAGAAGAGAAGAGAAGAAGAGAAGAGAAGAGAAGAGAAGAGAAAGAAGAGAAGAGAAGAGAAGAGAAGAGAAGAGAAGAGAAGAGAGAGAAGAGAAGAGAAGAGAAGAGAGAGAAAGAAGAGAAGAGAAGAGAAGAGAAGAGAAGAGAAGAGAAGAGAAGAGAAGAGAAGAGAAGAGAAGAGAAGAGAAATCATGGGATCACAGAATCATTTGGGTTGGAAAAGACCTCTGAGATCTTAA
>NC_086247.1:151947855-152055075 GCF_021018805.1 Prinia subflava | reverse complement strand
GAAGAGAAGAGAAGAGAAGAGAAGAGAAGAGAAGAGAAGAGAAGAGAAGAGAGAGAGAAGAGAAGAGAAGAGAGAGAAGAGAGAGAAGAAGAGAAATCATGGGATCACAGAATCATTTGGGTTGGAAAAGACCTCTGAGATCTTAAAGTCCAGCTGTCAACCTTGACAAAATCAAAGAGGTTTTGCCCTTCTCTCCTTTGAGAGAAAAAAACCCACCCTAACAAAACCTCCAACAAACATACAAGAAACAAACCAAAACAAAAAGAAAGCGTGAAAAATCCTGAAAACAAAACCCCAAGAAATAGAAATTTCATCTCTTCAGTTAAAGAAGATTTCCATATGAAAAACTTTGTTCTCATCAAAATGATAATTTCTATTGCAACAAGCAGCAAAAGCAGCCCTGCTGTCCCCCAAACCCCCAACAGAGCAGAGAGCTGAGGAAATGTGGGCCAAAATAGAAATGCTCCATCTACGGAACGGGACTCCGATGATCCTTGTGGGTCCCTTCCAACTCAAAAGACTCTCCATGGATATTCCATGGTTCCCTAGTTCCCAAGAGGTCTCCATACTGAATCCAGTGCTGCCATTCCCCTCCATCACTGGAGAGTGCAAACAGCAAAGCCCCTACGCTGCTGCATCCCACCCTGGCAAGGGATAGGGGGCCAAGGGGGAAAGTAGGAAGGATTGACAGCCAGAGGCTGGAAGGAAACCCAGTGAAAATCCCTTCTGGAAGCTCACCCTGGTCCCAGGAATGTGCCTGTGGGTCCTTCCTCACCAGAGTCATCCTAGCCCTCTCCCTGTGTTTCTACCTGACTTTGGGAGGAACCAGGTTTATCCCACCATGGGATTCACACAGGAAAACAACCAGCTCCTCATTTCCAAGGATCTGCGGATCAGCCTTGGCTGCAGAGGTTCTCCCAATGGATGGACACATTTCTGGGTTTATCAAGGCATTTCTGGTGGATAAAATACATGGAGGGTTAGGGCTGCCATGCACTGGGACAAACCTTGTGATGTGATCCCAAAACCACACCTGGATACGGGGCTTTGGGGATGGAGCAGATCTTGCAATGTCTGTCTGCTCCCATGGTGGGAAAGGCACCTTCGGCGCTGAGGATTTTCCCAGAGAGGCTCCAAGTGCCCCCAAAACCTTGTGCATTACCCAGGCATTAAACCACACACAAACCAAGCCCCCGAGGGCATGGAGTTAATTGCTCATTTCCCAGAAACCTCAGGCAGTTTGTCACAGGCTAATAAAGAGAATAATGATCATGGGGGAAAATCATAATTAGGCTCACCAAACGTAGGCTAGGCTTCTGTTTTTGTTTCAAATATCAGTTCCACCAAAGCAAGAGTATGTTGTGTTTCTATGATTTCCTGAGTAAAATTGGGAGGAAATCGTAAAATGCTAAAAAACGCCCACAAATTAAAAGTTCTTATCTCGACATGAAAATATTATTCAGAATCTCTGTGGATTGTTTTACTAATTTCCAAAATGGATGATCAAATACTGAGTGATCCCTCCATGGCTGCCAATATTTTTAATAGGCATCTTAGTCAATGTTAGTACAGCTGTCCTCTCAAATCAACTCTTCTGGTGACTCACACTTGGATTTCGAGATTTCCCGAGGTTTTATCTGCTCTTGGTGGGCCCATCCTTGGATCCCGTCGCACGAGAGAGCAGGAGGTTCCTCCTCATCCAAAACACACAACCCATGGGGCAGCGAAAAGGACACACACAATTAAAAGAGGCAGGAAAAGAAGGGAAAAAGGGAAAAAAAAAGGAAAAAAAAAGACCAGCAGAGTAATTTCGTGCTCCAGCAGATCGGCGTTTTTATGTAAAACCCTTGGAATGCCGTATTCCTGCAGCCACCCTCCAGCCTTACTCATGGCGAGTCCACATCACCTGTTTCCCCTCGGAGTTGACATTTCCAAGGGCTTTGGCTCCCTGACGCGCAGTTGGAAAACTGAAAGGCAAGAAAGCCTCCACGTTCTGGAGAAAACACGGTTCCTTGCAAAGCCTCACGGAAACGTCAACAGCCAGCGGAAACGGAGAGCAGGAGGCCATGAGACACTCACCCTGCTGCAGAAAACAACTATTAACGTTCACTGGAGGATTTAATATTCATTGCAGGAATTATATTGCTCGGGTTGAACTTTTCCCAAGTCAGTTTGACTGAAGGTTCCAGGAAATTCAGTAGTGCGTTGACAGAGGGAGAAAACTTCGTCCTCTAAAATTTCATTTTTCAGGTGGAAAAGTGCTTTTTGACCCCAGCTGTGACACGAGAGAGGTTTTTTGTCAATAGCTGGAGTTTTGTTACTGCCTGGGTTGCTCTTAGTCCTGAAGAAAAAAAAAAAAAAATAGAAAACTAAGGAGAAGTCTCTGGGCTGAATAATTTTGAAGCCTCCAGTAGCTTGAAACATCTCCAAACCTATTAAACCCTGAAACCAAAATAAACATTTTGTCCTCCCTTCATGGAAGCATAAAGAATGTCTTAAGGCAACCCGGCCACTTGCCTGCCAATCCCAAATTGCCCTCAAGAACATATTCTCCGGGGCTTTGTCAAATCAGCTTTAACATTCCTCAAGCAACAGGGGGTTCTACCACGTTCCTGGAAAGGCTTTTCCACAATCTGGTCCCGTGTCCTTTCCAAAGAGGCGCCGTAAAGCGCCCGTTACCTGCGAGCGCCGGAGCTGGAGAGGAATCCAGCTTTCCATTCTGTGGTAAATCCCATGCTTTCAAATATCTTTCCAGTCTGGATGCAAGGGAAAGCAAAATATTTTCAAGATTTCCTACTAAACGGGGCTCTGAGGGAAAATGACACTTGCAGCTGATACGGATGTCAATAAAGACAAAATTCGGGGCTGAGCTGACGTTTATTGTTTTTATATAAACACTACGCTGCAGCATCTAAAAAAATAATAGGAATAAAAGCACTTCCTGAAACTGAAAACCAGAAGTTCTCTTTTTGAAGAAAGCTTGTCAGAATTGCTGTTTACAAACCCTATCAGTTTTATCAAATTGGCTTTTTCCAACAGGAAAACATTCCTGCAGAAAATTTCCCATTGGCTCGCAAGCAGGGCTTTGCAATACCAAGGTCACAAAGAGTGGGTTTTGTTTCTGCTCTCCAAGAATTTCAACTGCCCAACTATTGCTTTCCCAGAAGATGCATTTCACAGAAAATTGTTATATTGGAATTGAATCCTTCTAAACTGAAGGAATTTAAATATTTTAATCAGTGTATTCAGGTCCTGTATGCAGGATCAATGACTGAATTCAAAGAGCATTGAGCCAATTCTTTATTTTCTTAGAATTTAAATTCTTATACCCTTGGTTTTCAAAATATATTGATTCAATTAAGAACCCCAATGTTCCTTAAATTAAGGAAATGTCAATATACAACTTGAGCTACTCCAGAATTTCAAATTAAGTCTGGGCTTGAGGTGGATTCTTGAATCACAGAATGGTTTGGGTTGGAAGGGACCTCTAAAGGTCATTTACTCCGACCTCCCTGACATGAGCAGGGACATCTTCAACTAAATCAAGCTTTGTTCAACTTGTCCTAAAATGTTTCCAGGGATGGGGCATTCACCACCTCTCTGTGCCAGTGTTTTACCACCCCCCCTTGTAAGAAAATGTTCTTTTTTCTATCTGATCCAAACAAACCGATACCAGACATAAACACCCATCCCCACAGCCAAAACCCAACTCAGGCACCCTCCCATCCTAAAGGCTTCCTGAGCTCCCTTCCCCACCAAATCCCCACTCGATTGATTAATAATTATTTGCAGAGGGAAGCTGCCTGCACTCTCAGCCCTTTAATATTGATCAAGAAGCACTCGGCAAGGAGAGGCTGGGTGGCTCCAGCTCCGGGAAGTGCCAAGGAAAATAAAGCTGGTATTAGTGATCCTCAGCGTCTTTGCTGAGAAAAAGGCAGCATTGTGGGCTGGGAGACTGCTCACCAAAGGCAGATCTTTTCCAGTCATCCAACAACAATAACAGCATTGGATAAATAGGTGGGATACTCACAAGGGGAACCGACGGAGGGAATTGAAAATGAGCAAAAGAAGCAAAAAAAAAAAAAAAAAAGAGAGGGGAAAAAAGGAAGGTGTTAAGACTTTCCAGCATTTTGAGAGAACAAGGTTTTATCCTCAGTCGGGGGAAAAACAGATTTACTAAACAGGGTGACCTCACTTGTTTGCACAGCATTCAGTAACATGAATTTTATTACCTAGGGTACCTCCATGGGAGCTTGCAAAGCCTTTCCAGCAGCCCTGTGAAAGATGCCGAGTGTATGGAAAAGACATAAACCAGTTTGAGGAAGGAATGGCACAGCTGGGGGAAACAAAAAAAAAAAAAGAGAGGCTAGAAACACCCGGGTTGGGAGTAAGTAAAATTCTGAGAGAAAAATCCTTTACTGTGAAGGCGGGGGTTGCCCATGGAGATTGTGTATGTCCCTGGAAATGTTCAAGGCCAGGCTTGGAGCAAGGGAAGGTGTCCCTGCCTGTGGCAGGTGTGGAATGAGATGAGTTTTCAGGTCCCTTCAACCCAAACCTTTCTGGGTTTCTATCATCTTGGGGACGCTCTGGGAAAACATTTCTCTGCTCTGCCCAGCAAGGGATGTTTGAGCTGGTGGTGGGGAGGTTTCTGCTTGTTGCTGGGAGGAAAGACCAACCCCACCTGTCTACAGAAGCAGCTCCCATGAGCTGTTGGGTGGGAGAAGCTGCCTCAGTGTCTCCTGGGGTTGAGAGCCTCTCGTGGATGGCAGAAGAGCAAGGGCAGAGCATTTCCACCGGGCTAGGGCTGAACCAACAGGATGCTCAGGAACACTGCCGCCGTTCCCTGAGCAGTCCCCACGGGGTGGGGACAGCAGTTCCATGGGAATGGCTTGAAGCCAGCCTTGTTCCCAGCCAGCCTGGGCAGTCCTGGGCTGTGAGGTGACCACAGGCAGGAGTGGACACAACCGAGTTGTCACACATGGGGTGAACGATGGCAGCGTTGTACCTCCCATTCCTCCCGGCCAACACTCAGCCAGGGAATCCCAGAACCCCACAGTGGTTGGGGTTTAGAGATCCTAAACCTCACCGACTTCCAACCAGCCATGCAGGAGTTTATTCACTGCAAATTAAACATTCTGGTGATTTCCCCGTTTTTTGCTTTTTGTGAGGAAATTGCTCCATGAGAAAGGCAAGAATTTTCTGGGAGAAGCACTGGAAGCAACCAGATGAGCAAACGAAAATTCCTCTTTTTGTTTGTGCCTCCATCCTGGGGTGCTGTCAGCTGGCCCCTTCCAAGGAATTCTCTCCCAGCTCCACCTGGTGGCAAAAGGGACATTTGGGCCCTTGCTGTGGTCATCGGGTTGGGCTCCAAGGGGACAGGGATCGTTCTCTGCTGTTGCCATTTTGCTGAGAGCCTCTCCTTCTTGGTGGCACTGATGTGACTCCTCCTGTGGGATGGGAACAGCCCTTCACTGACCAGGGAAGCAAATCCAGTCCCTGTCCCCTGCCCGTGGTGAGTGCCGTGGGGAAGTCACAGCTGGGAGGGAGGAACCTGGGAAGAAAGCAGAGGGAGCCTGGGGCTGGCAGCTCTTCCCAGCATTTTCCTTGGGGTTGGATTTTTCTTGACCTGGAAGACCATCAGGAGGAGTTTGGACAACACCCTTGGGCACAGGGGGTGACTCCTGGGGATGGTCTGTGCAGGGCCAGGAGCTGGACTTGGTGATCCTGATGGGGCCCTTCCAACTCGGGATAATCTGTGATCCTGTGGAGCCTTCTCCAAGCGGGATCAGAGCAATGAAATCTCCCAGACTGGTCTTTGGGATGTCCACGACTGAACTCAGCTGCCCAGAAATCCGCATCTCGTGTCCTCTGAGATAACCTGGAGTGTCTCACCTGTCCTGCTTTGCCTCCCAGATGAAGGAGTGGAGGTTGCACCTCTGCCTCACGCTGGTGCAGATAACTTCAGCTTTATCAGTGGATTTGGCACGGCTGTAATGATAAGGGGTTGTAAAAAGATAAGATACAGACATAGACACCATGAGATAACACCGGATCAGTGCAGGACCCTTCAAAGCCCTTTGAATGACTAAAAAAATAAATCCTGATTAAAATATCTGCAGGATCAGGTCGGTTCCTGGTCCAAAATACAGCTCAGGCCAGGACTTAACACAATTTTCTCCAGACAGACACAATTAGAAAAGCAGCAGCAACATCACTGTGTGGTTTTTGCTGTTACCAACTGAGAGAAGGAAAGAGAGAATAAAAAAGAGAAAGAGAGAAAAAGAAACTAAGAACAGAGGAAGAACATTGCAAAGAAAATCCAGGTAGCTGCAGAAATGCAAGACATTCCCTAAAAGCAGGAATTAATAATGGCTTTTTTTTTTCTCACTAGAATTCTGACATTTTAAAACATATAAAAGAATATATTCCTGAGAAAACAACAAGAGAAAAAAAAAAAAAGGAATCATGAAAAAATCCCAACTTTTTCTTAAATATTAAATACCTAATTTCTAAACATCATCATTAATCAAAAATCACAAGCTGGCAAAAATTCCTGGGCCTGGCTCAGGGCTAATTAAGATGCCACAGCCCCAAACTTGCAACGCTTTGACTCCTATCATCAAGCTAATTCCAAACACGGTTATTTACAGTGGCTGGAAATGGATTGGGAATGCTGGGTGCATCCATTTGGGATCTTCCCGCGGCTCCCACATGCCCAGAGCTGAGGTCACTGGTGTGAAAAACACCAGGGTGTGGGAAGTGGAGCCTTTGTAGAGAGTTATGGGAACTACAGGGGCTAATTCTGGGTTTGGAAGCACAGATGAACTGTTGGAACTCTGGTCACTGAGAATTCCAGACTTTCTGTGCTGCCAGGCACTGACCCCCAGGCAAACCCTGCATTGACCTGAGGGCTGGAAAAGGCTCCCAAAATGGAGTGACAGCGCTGGGATTGTGGGTGTGGAGTTTGGGTAGCAGTGTGTGACACCACAGGGTGGGAAACTCAGAGTTTGAGGGTTTAGGATACAGGAATGGATATAAAGCAAGGTGGAGGGTTCAGGGCAGAGGCCAGTCCTGCTTTTTCACCTTCTCCTCCACGGCTCTGGGTGGGGTTTTGTGATTGGGTAGAAAAATCCGCATTGCGGGCCAGGGGTGGTTGGGTATTGGGTTAAAAGTAAAAATAATTTAGGTGTCATTTCTTAATTGGACAGTTTGTGCTTAAAAGGCCTTGTAGAGACAGAGATATGGCTCCATTTTTAGTTTGTTAGCTGGACGTGCTGTGGAACTCATGGTTTGTGAGACTGTAATACAGATAAGAATTAATAAACATCCAAGTCCAAACAAGAAACACCGTCTCGCTCATTTAATCCCAACTCTGGCAAAAAGAGGATAAAAGCGAAAATGAAGCTGTGGAGAGACAGTCTGGAATCAGTGTGTGGGAAAGGGAGGCAAAGCCATGGCAACACTTCCAAAAACCCCGCATCCCATGGAATCCCATTCCATGAATCACCCCAGTGTGTCCTGAGCTAAGGCCATGTGGAGACCAGGAGAGCACATGTCCCAATCCAATCCAATCCAATCCGATCCAATCCAACCCGATCCAATCCAATCCAATCCAATGCAATCCAATCCAATCCAATCCAACCCAATCCAGTGCAATCCAATCCAATGCAATCCAATGAAATGCAATGCAATGCAATGCAATGCAATGCAATGCAATGCAATGCAATGCAATGCAATGCAATCCAATCCAGTCCAATCCAATCCAATCCAATCCAACTCAGTCCAATCCAATCCAATCCAATCCAATCCAATCCAATCCAATCCAATCCAATCCAATCCAATCCAACTCAGTCCAATCCAATCCAGTCCAATCCAATCCAATCCAATCCAATCCAGTCCAATCCAATCCAATCCAATCCAATCCAACTCAGTCCAATCGAATCGAATCGAATCCAATCCAATCCAATCCAATCCAATCCAATCCAATCCAATCCAATCCAACTCAGTCCAATCCAATCCAATCCAATCCAATCCAATCCAATCCAATCCAATCCAATCCAATCCAACTCAGTCCAACCCAATCCAATCCAATCCAATCCAATCCAATCCAACTCAGTCCAATCCAATCCAATCCAATCCAATCCAATCCAATCCAATCCAATCCAATCCAATCCAATCCAATCCAATCCAACTCAGTCCAATCCAATCCAATCCAATCCAATGCAATGCAATGCAATCCAATCCAATCCAATGCAATGCAATGCAATCCAATCCAACCCTGGGACAGGGAAGAGCATGGACAGAATTCACACCCTGAAAAAAATGAAGTGTCTGAGCCACACTTTCTCCCCTCAAACTCAGAATAAAACAAAATGCCTGGAAAGAACCACAGGGAAGTCAGGAACTGCTGATTAATTCCCAGGGATATTTAGGAGTTGTCATAGTAATTTCTATTCCAGTTGAAGTGGGTGTTAAAGTGGGAGCCAGGCTGGACAGAGCACTGGGGAGAGCATCCAGCAAAAAGGTTTTATTTAGATCTTACTCCCATTTTATGCTTTTCTTTCCTCAAAATAATCAGGAATAACTCTAGCACATTCCTTCCATTTGTGATTCCTACAACAAATGTTTCACACAGATACTTTAAACAGGGAATTAAAAACCCTGTGTAAAGCAAGAATATTCCAGAATGATCATTTTTATAGAAAATGACAGGAATTAAAAGAAAAAAAAAACTAATTTAAAATGAATAATAATTAAATTATGAACCATATTTTCAGTTGTATAACTCCTGAATACTTAAATTATCAGGCCTCCCACACAGCTGCTTGTTTTGCATTTTGAGTGTGTTTAACCTGCTAGAACTGGCTCAGGATTTCTCAGAAATTCACAACACAGAATCCAAAAATAAAAATGAAATACGGATTTACATAAACAACCTTCCCCTTCTGAGAGTGCTGCAGCACATCTCAGATGTGATTTTAGGTGAGAAGGAGGTAAAATTGAGGTGGTTTGGGCGAGGTTGGCCTTGGGATGATCTTGGCATCAGGAGCCAAGAGATTGGATCAGGAAGTTTCAGGATTAACCTGATGATCTCTGAGGATCCTCTTGTCAGCAGAAAACCTAAAAATTGCCATAAATTCTTTCAGTGGAGTTACCTATTTTATAAAATATATTTTGATTTTCATGTAGAATTTTCATCATATTTCCTCCCTGTTATCCTTTTCTTTGCACTTCCATGCACTGAAATATTATTTTATTTTTTCAGTGAGAATTAAAACTCAGATATCTCCTGTCACTGCTCTGAGACACAGCCCAAACTTCCTGGCCAATTCATCTGCCATGGAAGGGACATTTCATGCATCAGGACCATCTGGTGAGCCCAGGAGGCCAATCCACTGGGGAAAGTGGGAATGGAAAAAATTGAACTTTGATTTTTGAGGCATTAGAGCTGAATTTTCTAAATTTTTTTTTCAGTTTTTCAGCCCAAAAAAACTTGCTTTTTGCACAGCTAAGGAGGAAACAACCCAAAACATTATCCAGTCCACAGCAGTCACTCCCACCAGGGTCCTGTTTATGCTGCTGAAATAACCTGTCCCAGATCATTTTCTGTCACCAAACCTTGCTGAAACTTCAAAAAAATTCACCTGGTCCTGCTTCTCCCACCTCTGCAGCCTCAAATCATGACTGAAAGTGGAAATCTTCAGCTCAGCTTCTCCCCAGCAAAGCCCTCCCACTACAGATCCCACTTTGAATGCAAAATCCAATTTATTGCCACAACAAACCAAAGAAGAATCAACCGGACACGGTTTGGGCAAGGCCAGCACCAGCCCAGAGCATCCAAAAAAAAGTTAGGAATGACTTCTTTGTGGTTTTTTTTTTAATTTGTTTTGTTTTGTTTTTTGTTTGTTTGGGGGGTTTTTTTGTTGGTTTTTTGGTTTGGTTTGGTTTTTTCCCAATGGCAGCTGATAGAAGTAGGGTTTTAAAGAGAGAAAATTCAAAGTTAATGACAAATGCAATCCAGAAATAAAACTCAGTCCCAAACAAACCCCCTCCTCACTGAGGCCTTGTAGTTTTGGAGCTGGGTTCGTGTCCCAGTGACTGTCACAAGGAATTACAAAGGAAAACAGGCACAAGTGAGGTCATTCCCATCTGAGGAAGGGAAAACTTTGGTTTTATTGAAGTTTCCTTGCCTCAGGAGACAACAAATAGAGGAACAAGAGAGAGGTGGCTCATGGAAAACATGATACCAGGCCAGCCTTGATGTTTGGGACATTTCGCCCTTCATGACCAAGACACCAAGTCAGGCAAAGCATCTCAAATATCTTGTTATGATTTTTTTTTTTAAGCTCTGTGGCAATTTTAGTGGTACCTCGTTAGAGGTAACGAACTCCATTTTTTCCTCCTTAATTCTTACAAAAGTAAGTGAAATTTCAGGCACGCGGAGCCTTCTCTGCGAATCACCAAGCAGGGCTAACTGGTAGATTGTCCCAGCAGGTCTGGGGGGATTTCTTTAGGCTGGAGATCCCTTCAGTCGATGCCTCAGTGCCCAACCACTTCATTTTCATTTTATTCCCTCAGCCGTCCCAAAAGGCTGCCCAGTTTTCCTGGGACATCACTCAGGGAGAGCCGGAAAAGCTTTAAAAAAAAAAAAATCCCTGACAGGTTTGGGTTGGAAAGGACCTTAAAGATCATCCCTGTCCCACGGGCAGGAACACTTCCCACCAGACCAGATTGCTCCAAGCCCCATCCAACCTGCCCTAATCCTCTGAGAGACTCTTCAGGGCAAGTGAGAGGGAGAAATGAGTGTTAATTTAGGCTGAGTGCCCTTGTAATTAGCGCCTTGCAAATGAACCCTGCCCTGGGAAGCTGAGAAGGCCAGGGATGAAAGAGAAGCCAGGACAGGAATGCCATTCTGGGGAGTTCAGCATCAAAGGAGAGGTGGGAAATGGATTGAAAAGCAGGCTCTGGACTTGAATTCTAATATCTGCAATCGATATTATATTTATAATTGATATTATGGTATTTATAATCGATATTATGGTACTTATAATTGATATTATGGTATTTATAATTGATATTATTATATTTACAATTGATATTCTGATATTTTTAATTGATATTCTGACATCTGGGATTCTGGTCTGGCCAGACAGATTCTGGTCTATCAGAGTCTGTCTGTTGACTGAAGAAGATTTTGTAGCAATCCCTGAGTCTGGAATTCTGCAGGGAACGCTGCCAGCCTTTAACTTCATGGGATATGGGAATGCAAATCATGGAATCGCTAAGGGTCTATTCCAAAAAAGACCTTTAAGATCATCAAGCCCAACTTAACCCACCACCACCATATTCACCATTTAACCATGCCCCAAGTGCCCCAGCCACACATTTCTGACCAATTTCAGGGAACACAAACGAGAAAGAAATAAATGAGCACGAGGCCAGACACACCAACAACCCAAGGCATGAAGAGTTGAGGAAGAGGAGGATGAAAGACCTCACTTCCCTCTGATTCCCTCTGACTCTCTCCCCATTAACCCCAGGTGGAGGCTGCACCCCCTGCACTCCTTAGATAGGAACCTCATTTAAATAATTAAAGGAAGCTGTGACTGTTCAGTCCTTGAGAACATGGAATGCAGCAAGGGAAGGGCTTTAAGGGCCTACAAAGACTGACAAGCCGCCAGATGGATCACCCCCACTTTGTCATTTGATATGAGGCTTTTTTTCAAGATCTGGCCATATTTTAGACAAAAAAATATGAGTTTTGTAAGGCACAATTATATTTACTCACCATTACTTCAGGGGTAGCTAGAAGCTGATGTGCTGGAGCAGCTCCATGGACTTGTCTCTTGTTTTAATTCCTTCAGTCAATTCTTTAAGTCCAACCAGGAAGGTCAGCCTTTCAAAAATGTGATTTCTCCACCAGCAGAATCAAAGAACCAACCCAAAACACTTCAAGCTTGGCTTGTGAGGGTTATTTACAAAGCACTTGAATTTCTACAGTGATTTTAACCCATTTAAAGAGTGGCAAGGAACACTCCTGGGCACTGGAGCTCGCTCAAATATATTGTTAAAATATAAGAAAACCCCTGGGGTGCTTCTGGCTCAGGTGAAAGCACGCTCTCAAGTAATTCCTTGGCATAGCTCGGGAGCTGGCACAGGCCAAGGGCCATTCCCAGGAGACATTTTGGATACAGCCACCTTGTTCTGGAAGCTCAGGATGCCTCATAGGTTGGATGTGGGCTGGCTTAGGCCAGGTGGCATCAGCAGGAGGGCTGTGTTTAATTAATTCATGGAGCTGTAGCCAAAAAGCCCAATCCTCTCCCTGTATCAACAACAACTCCTGGCAGCAGGAGCAGAGGTGGCCTGGGAGAGGATGTAGAAGGTTGAATGGCTCCTCCTCTTTCCCAAGCAACTTTCCACTACCTTGATATCCCAGATCCTGAAAGTTCCCCAATTTGCAGCAGTCACACCCCGGAGCCACCAGCACACGAGGGAGTCACACCTTCACCATCCTCCCCAGCTCTGGTTCCCACTGCAGGACTGGCCATTGGCAGGAGTAGAGGAGATAGCTTGGGGCAAATCCCTTGGAAAACAGGAAAATCCTGCTGCTCCCCCATCCATGCAGTGCTGAGGGCACTCCCCGCTGCCCGGCCCCAGGCCCAGCTCTCAGAGGGAGTAAAAGATGAGCTTGGCCAGATGATGCCTCATTCCTGACCCTCTTTCATCCCCCTGGGCCTGTGTTTGCCATTCTAGTTAGACTAAAAATGTTCATGCATCCCTTCTGTCTCAAGCAGCTCAATTAGAACCTCTAAGAGGAGATGTTCAAAACCACTGCACAGCTTGAGTGGTGAATTAATGATGTTCATGGTGATGATGATGATGATGATCATGATGATGAAGAATCAATATCAAGTGTTTAAGGCCACGCTGGAGCAGCCTGGTCTAGTGGAAAGTGTCCATGCCTATGGCAGTGAGGTGGAATTAGAGGAACTTTAAGGTCCCTTTCAACCCAAACCATTCCGTGATTCTGGGACCTGACTCTTTCATCTCATCTCTTTGTGATTAATTTTGGTTTTGCCCAAATAATGGTCAGATTTTAGACTTTTGTTCCTATTTAAGAGGAAGCTCAGTATAAAATGTGTCCCCTCATTGTTTTTCCTCTCTCTTTCTCCTCATTCTGTGTTTTTACTCATGTTCTCTCTCCACTCATCTGTGCTCAGTCACTGGTTCCCTAGTTACACGCAGCTCCACACAAAACACATCCCTCAGTGCACCTGGGGGCTTGTGAGCGATTCAGACAAGTCATCATTTCTTTCCAAGCTAAAGGAACTCTGTTTTTACTGGATTTTACTTCTCATGCTCCCCTTCTGCTCAGCACACCCACAGCTGCAGGCTGGAACCACCTTCGGGGCATCGCCGTGACGCCGAGGAAAAAAACACGAGGGAAGGGGGGAAGAAACCTTTTTCCTTTTCCTGGAGGTGAAATCCCTCATCTGCTCCTTGCTCCAACCCCAAGCTCTTACCATGCACTCTGCATCGCCCACTTCCTCTGCGGGAACAGCTGTCAAAACGCCGCCACATCCGCGGCTCCCGCGGCTTTACGGCTCCCGTTGGCAGCTCCTCCAGGGAATGCCCGGCTGCCTGCGAGGCTCCAAACCTGCCAGTTCCCATTACCACACCACCAGGAAGTGCAAACGGGAGGTAGGGGGTTATCCTTGCAGGGTTTGGTGGGAAGAAAACCAGAGGTGGTTCCACCTCCCATCCCATGGTCTCCGACCGTCCGCTCTTCGGGCTTCAAAGCTGAGCTGTCTTCTTGTGGGAAGTTTCCATGGCAGAGCAAAAGAAACCTCTCTCTCTAAAAGAACTGATGAAAGGCTATTTTATAGGTGGTAAACTGACCTAGAGTTCCGAGTTTTGTCTCTATGCATAGTCCATGAGAAGGGAAAGGAAAGTTGTGGGGGAAGGGAAGTGCTTTGAAGATTTTATTCTGATTATTAATTTTTTCTCTCTTGTGGTTTTGTTAATAAACCTGTCTTTATACCCTCTTATGTTTTGAGCCTGCTTTGCTTCTCTCCTAATCCTATCTCACAGCAGTAGGAGAGTAAATAATTCGAGTAGGCACTCAAACCACTACACATAATTCAGGAAACAGAAATAAGTGAACCATTTATTTCTACTTACAGTGGAGCCACCACTACACCTGGTTTGGTGGATGGCAGGGGATGGGAATTAGATAATCCTTGAGCTCCCTTCCAAATCATTCCATGCCTGTATGAAAAACAACCTGGATCAAAGTGTTTGCCTGGTTGCCCAGAGCTTTGAGCTGATGTTTCTCATCACAAGGGACAAAGCAAAGCAAAAGCTTTGGAGGGGCATTGGTTGTGCAGAATTTTCACTGATTTAGTGAACAATTCCTTGGGTGAATGATAACCTGTGAGGAGAACAGCAGTGGGACACCATCCCAACACCAGCACCACCCTGGACAAAGGTCCAGCATTCCCGTTTGAGGATGGGCAGCGCTGGTTCTGGGTGAAGGAACCAGCTCTGAGAGGGTGGATTAAAAGCCTGGCTGCCTTTCCCACAGCAGGAAACGGGACTGGGAGGTAAAATAAATGAATAAATGCAAGAATTCGTGTGCATGGGAAGGAGAGAATTGGAAAACCAAAGGGACTTGGGGAACCCTTTGGGGACACAACCCAGAGTTTTCCAAGTAACAGAATCATACAATGGTCTGGGTTGGAGGGGACCTTACAGATGATCTTGTTCCAGATTTGGGTTGGTTATCAGGGAAAGGTTCTTCCCCCAGAGGGTGGTGGAGCACTGACCAGGCTCCCCAGGGAATGGGCACATTCCCAAGGCTGCCAGAGCTCTGGGAGAGTTTGGACAACATTCTCAGGGACAGGCTGGGATTGTTGGGGTGTCAGGAATTTGACTGGATGATCCTTGGGGCTCCCTACCAGCTCTGGTTATTTAAAGCTGAGCTGCAATGAGGCACTGAACAGCTCCAGAGGTCCATTGTGAAGAAAAGGACATTTGATCAAGCAAGTCAATGTGTTGCCTGGGGTAACAACAATTTTTTAAATCGCTGTCATTCCCCCAGACTAAATTTGGCCACATCCAACCTATGCTGAGCTCCAGGCAGTTATTTTGGAATCACATCCTGACAGTGACACTCTGCCAAGGTATCCTGACTGCTCCAGCAAAAATGGAATCCCATGGGAAGCAGATGGAGTCCCTCAGCCTCCTGAGCTTGTTTAATGATGTCATTTACAATGGATGGAGAGGCATTTCTCCAGCTCAGAGTACCACTTTTAAGGCTTAAATTAGCCCCAAAGCCAGGCTTACGTTCATGAATAAGGCCAAAGGAAGGATCTCCCACAACCACTGCACCTTTCCATCAGATGTGAAGAAAGAGGAGCACACTTCAAGTATAATTTAAAATACATTTATTGTTTCATTTGTTCTTGCTTTTTTTTTCCTTTTTTTTTGTTATACAAAGACGTTAAATAACTTAAATACATTCTCAACAGTCACTCAGAATCAGATTTATACCTACAAGCTGTACATATGAGGTAGAGAAAAATAACTTAGGCTCCCATAAGACATTGGAAAATAAACAAAACAAAACAAAAAGAAAAAAACAAGAAAAATACTAATCCTTCATGTTAGTATTCCCACCTCCCTTTAAAAGGAAATGCCATCCCAGGTGTGCAAAACAAATCCTAGACTTTACATTCCTGCTTCAGATTGTTAAAGGCGGGGTGGTCCAAAGGAAATTCCTGGTTTGCTGATTGGTGTTTCGGATGGATCCATGCTCAAGGGGAGCTGGAAGGATTACCCACACATCTCTTGATCTTCCTGACTTCAATCCCACCTCTACCAACCTGGATGTCTTTATCCCCTTCTGCTGTGAGCAGGGAACACTGGCACCTCTAACAGGGCCAAACACCTTCCAGAGGTGCCCCCACTGCCTGCAGACCACGGGCTCCTTTCTAGGGGGGGATGATTCCAGACCCATTGCACATCAATGCCAACAACCTTCCCAACATTCCCGAGGGAAGTCATCTCCTGTCCTTTTGGGCTACCTTGCTCAGTGCTAAGAAGGGTTTTTTCCCATTTCTGAAAACACTCGGCAACAACTGAGAAAAAGACAAAAATCTGACATTTCCCCTGACAGGTGAATTTGATGTGTCTGCATAATTTCTGGTCTTACTCCCCACTCCCTCCCTGCACCTGAGGAACTGTAGTTACAGGAAGTCAGAGTAAATCTCTGCTGCCAAATCCATTTTCTTTTCCTCTCCACCCATAAAGCCTAAGGATTCCCTTCTTTCGTTTGCTCTGAAGTTCAGAAATATTCAGAACTACTCTGCCTGTGGCATTTGCAAATAATTTGGTGAAATCCAATGTTAGTCGGTGAAAAATAGATCTAAAAGCTATTCGGTGGTAATATCCATGACCAGGTTCAGAGGGCTGAACAGATTCAAACAGGGGACTGGAATGAGATGGATCTTAAAGACCCCTTCCAGCCCCAAACATTCCATGATTCCTACGATTCCTCAGGACCTGACTGAGCGACGTGGTCCAGAAAGGCCACATCTTGTATTTCTTGTGGGAAAACGTCACTTTCCGAAAGTCATCACCTAATTAGCATCCTAAAAACTGAAATCCAGGATGAGCTGGCCACGGAAGCCAGACTCAACCCGACAGATGTGCCCTCAGAGCTGGATAAACCGGGAATGAGGAGCTTTACTGCACCTGTTCCATCGGGTACAGAACAGACCGGGTTTTACTGCAGCATCAACTGAGGAATTTTTCACAGGCACCATAATCCACCAGAAAATCACCTTAAGCAGCATCTACCCCATGAAAGCACCCTTGAGAAATCTGTCCCTTCATCTGGGGTCTCATCCAACCCTGCCCCAGCCAAAGCACCCGACTGTATGTTCCCTAAAACAGGGCAGCTGAAAAACGACGGACAAAGGAATTCCAGACCTGGGCTGAAGGAAGGCAGATGTCAACGAGCTGGTTGACAACAAAAACTCCTCAGAAATGATTTTAGCCCCTGCTCAGGTCTCCAAACCAGCTACCCCAGACATTCTTCAGAAAACAGGGGGTCCACACATCGTTCCCTGCTTCCCAAGGTGATGGACAAACTTCCTGAATCACACAAATCCCCAGCTCCCCCATTTCACACTGCCCCATTCAAATAGATAAAAGCTGCTTGTGTTGGATCAAGCCTGGAATTTGGTCCTCTTCATTTAACCTTCCAATGTACTCAGATTATGATTTTTTTCCCCAACCACCTTTTTAAGAGATGTTCTTCCCAAGCCAACTGAGCTCAATGGCAAATCCTTGGTTATTGCAAACAGATTTGGGATTTTCTCCATCCAGACCCATCTCAAAACCAGGATGTTCAGCTAAAAAAGGGTAAACCTGAAATTTTGGGGTAGATTTCTTTAATATATTTCCATTGCAAGCTACTCAATTTTCCTAATTCATTTTTAGCATTAATAATGATAATAATTAAAAATCCCCTTTGATTAAACACTGCTTGTTTCACCAGCTGGAGTTTTGATAATTGGAAGATAAGGAGAACATAATGTTTAGGACTTGTTTTGCATTTCTCCACATCCGGCATAAATGAGTCAGTCACACAGAATAGAAGCTTGTTAAAAAACAGATGACGGGTGCAACAATTATTTCTGTGGGTTTTTATTTCTTTTAATAGAAAATTCTAATATAAAACAGCAAACGTTTTCAGTTTGCCTTGTTTACAAAAATATTATATATATTTTTTTTATATTTCTGACATAACTAAAATGCACTATTCAATAAAAATATTCTTCCATCAGCTAACTTCTCTTTTTAAAAAAATTAATAAAAAAGTTATATAAATAATGGTTGCACCCCCCCACCCCAAAACTGATCTGGCTGGATCAGCTTAGGAGAACCAACACTTTGACACTTTTGGGGGGGACAGGGGGTGAAAGGGGGTCAGGAACCAGAGCTCTCCCCTCCACCCATCCGTCCTTCTCCAGTTACATCTGAGCAAAATCCTGTTTCTCTGGGGATTAGAAAAAAGGGGGGAAGTTGCTTTGCACTTTTTTTAATATATCTATGAAATGACACCATGAAAAACTTCAGGGATCCAGATCTACATTTACAAAACTGATTTCTTTGAATTGCACTGGAGATCCAATGGCGTGGTGGCAGAATCAGCCTCTCTGGAAAAATCCAGTTTAACCCAGCTGGGACAAAAAGGTTTTACAGGACACTCCCCGGTGTTTTACACAGGAGTTCCCAGTGTCTTATTTAGGGTTTTCCAGACTGGTGGATGGAGTGGTGCTTGTACTCCATGAGTTAATTCAACTCCAACACATCTGTCACCATCAGAAAACCCAGGCCCAGCACTCCAAAGGGTTTTGAGACGGTTTGACATCTCCTCTCCCAGCTCCTGCTTAACCTCCACTGGATTTTTCCAAAAGGAGACTTTTGCCCCCATTCTTTTGTCAACGATAAGGCAAACATTGGAAAACGCTGGAATTAAAGACCCCCCAGCCAAAACACACCCACAGCGTGGTGCAGGGGGGAGAAGAAAAATAACCCACATTTGTTTTACCACCCTAGGTCAAAAGGCCAAGAAGACAAGTTCTCCTGATTTCAGAGTGTTAGTATATTTTATACACTGCCTATACATTTAACACATGTGCCTCGCTACTATTTAGTTATTTATAATTTTTTTTAACCACAGGAGAATAAACCTTGCTATTTACAATATATAACAGGCAAGTACTATATCCACATGAACATAAATACAATTTGTGGTGGTTTTTTTTTCTTATTCATTTTTTTGTCTTTTTTTCTTTTTTTGTCCTTTTTTTTTTTTTTTTTTTTTTTTCTTTTAAATACTTACAGAAAGCATCCAGGCTTCAGTGCGTGATTTATAATACACAGAAGAGCTCTTTCACTCAGTAGTTCATTCACTCTTTGCTGCTTTCTTCTAGACAAGCTTGGACAATTTGCCTTATTTCCCACCCATCTCTCTCTCCCCCACACTGCTGAACACACCAAGATTCCCTATCCCGTCCCATCCCGGCATTTTCTTGGCCAGGATATCCATGCCAACACTCCCCTCTCTTCTGCTTCTAGGGACTCATTCTCCTCTCACACCAGTGCAATGTGGAGTTACTCCAGCGAGGTCAACGGAGACAGAGACACCAGTGAAAAGGAGGAAAATGAGGCCCATGGTTTAAATATAACAATAATAATTAATAATAATAATAATAATTAATAATAATAATAATAATGCACATAAATTGCGGCCCATCCTTTAATTAAGAACAGATTTAGGGGAGAAAAAAAAAAAAGAAAGAATGGAGCCGGAAATAGTTATTCAGACCCAAAAATTCCTGTTTTGAGCAGGTCTGGATCTGGCTTTACTTTGGAGGGGAAGAGCTATTCTAGAAAACACACGAAAATGTAACAGTGAGTTTGCACATATGTGTGAGAGAGAGAGACAGAGGGGGAAAGAGAATTTAACATAATACCACATTGAAACCATAAGAAGGTCCTTCTGAAGGGCTTTACAATAAATAAATGTTCAATATTTATATATATATATATATATATATTTATGTGTCAGGGTGTGTACATATATCTATATATACACACTGAATAATAGGTTTCTAGCAATTACTTTTTTAAACCATTAGATAAACTGCTCGTGGGTGACTTTCCCAAAAGCTGCGAGACCTTCCCGGGTGCTTTGCCGGGGTGGAAGGTGGGAATTCCACAGGTGGATTCCACCTTCGCTCCTCCAGCACCATCCCAACCTCCAGAGTTGTACGGCAAATAAGGAAACACCAAAAAAGAGACATTTTGCTTCACTTTGCAGAACTGTGGTGCTATTGAACAGTAACACCCTGTCCCTCCCCCTGCCCCCTCCTCAAGATTTGATGCCTACAAGCCAGGCTGGACTGCAGATATTTGTTACCAAGAAAACCCCAAATCTATTTTTTCTCTTCCCAGCAGGTGCACATGAACAGCTTAAATATTAGTGGCTACAATCTGGGGGGAAAAAATTAAATAAGGAAAAAAAGACCTTGAAAAATAATGATCCATCTTGGGAAATTGCTCTAGTTTTGTTTTACTAATTTTACAAATGCTTAAGAATCTCCTCTTTTGAACACCAGATCAATGATGGATAGAAACTTGGTGGAAATTGCTACTACTGGACAATCAAAAATTGCTACTAAAAATCAGACAGAACACCTTCTGCTCCCCGTTTTTTTCCTTAGGAAGATTCATTCAGGCATTTGCTGGCTGCCTCCAATCCACTTTTATATGAAGAATATTGGCACGCCAAGTCCTGGATTGTAAATCTCCTCTTCCAAGCAAAAAAGAAATGCTGGAGGTTGTCATGTGTTTCACAGCGTTGGAGTGATCAACCCCTGCAGTCAAATTTCTGGCTTCTCTCAGGTTGTCTCTGTGTCAATTGGTTATTCCAAATCCACGAGTTTGTTAGGATTTAGCAGGTGTGTTTTTAAAAATACAGTTCTCGATCTAGTGGTTAAAAAAAAAAAAAAAATCATCTTAAGGTCATAGGGTTTACATACAGCTTGTGTCATGTACCACTGCCATGGTTTAGAGTAAATGGAATGATGACCTAGGAAAGAAAAGTCAACTCCTCCAGAGGTCTGATCCAGGCCAAAACGGCTGCTCCACAACGCAAGACAGCCCCGGGTCCACGATGCACTCGGATTGCTCTTGTCCTACTCAAAAGAAACACGTCCAAATTCATAAGACTCAACAAGTTCCAGTTGGGATTTCTGAACCAGTTACCACAGGTTGACCTCCATCAGCAAGAGGTGGGAAGAGGAGAGGAAAATAAATCACGCGGGAAGTGAAAATGAAACAAAAGTATCTAGTGGTTTAAAAAAAAAAAACAATTAAATTTAAGACGGCGATAGTGCTAAAGAACTTGCATTTGGGTGAATTGTTTTAAATAAAGAACATAGGATTGGACTGATGGGGACAGGCACGTCTGGTGTTCTGCTGTCTTCCCAACCTCTTTCTTGGATTTACTTCTGTCTGCAGCGTGGTGGACCCAACGTTTTCGAGCGGCGCGTGGTGACAACACACGCAGACGCGGAGCTGTCGTTAAAGAGCTGCTGCTCCCAGAGGGTCTCTTTGTCAGAGCCTGGTTTGCTCCATGTGCAGAAACTCCACTGGAAGAACCCACCATTCCCTACAAACCCCTCTCCAGTTTTAGGAGAAATAAACGTCCGCTTCCCGCACCACCACACTCAAAGTGGAAAGATCTTTTGTTTCTGCTCAGCTCTCGAAGCGGTTGGTGAGCTCCAGAAATAAGGAAGTACAGGATATTTATGCCAAAGGGAATATCTTAGCCTGGGAGGTCATGGAGGATGGCTGAAACAATGTTCCAAGGAGAAATGATCCATCAAACTGTGTAGACAACAAAGGTGAAGGTCAACTGGTGTCTAACCCCAGTGTGACAGGCACTTATTTCCACATGGTTGGACCTCATGAAAATTCAGTCTACAGGAAAAACAAAACAAAAAAACCCCCAAAAACCCCAAAACAAAACAGCAACACAGCTGGGTCACCTGTACCCTACAAAGTGCTTATGTCTCAACATAGCTTCCAGATCCCAGAAGGTCAATCAAACCCTGTTTGTCTCCATAGGCAGTTCTCCAGACTGGCCCGTCCCCGGGGGCGGCCGTGCAGCAGAAGCCGCGGGTCGTGTCAGTCCTTGCAGGTGTAAACCTCCTCTCTCTGCGTGCACTGCTTGCACTCCACGTAGCAGCACCAACGCACCTGGCACTGGCACGGGCGCGTCACCACCCGGCTCTGCGTGTTGTGCCCCCGGCCGCAGCAGATGCTGTCGCAGTTCTTGTCCTTGTAACACTTCCGCCCCGAGGTCCCCGGGGAATACCGGCTCATCAGGCAGAAGCTCGGGGAGTCGTCAATGTAGACGAGATCCGTAGTCCTTGGGATTTGATCGCTGTGGCCGGGGATGGATTTCTTAGGGGGGGAGATGTCGCCTTCCCCCGTGGCCTCGTTGGTGGTGCTGCCCACCTTGAGCGAGGTCTCGTACTTCTGCTTCAGCTGCTTCCCGATCTCGTGGAAGGGGGAGAGCTGCCTCCAGCACGTTCGGACGGTGCAGGATCCCGACACGCCGTGGCACTTGCAGGTGGTCTCCACGCCGGCTTTGATGACCTGCGGACACACACACACGGCCCCAAAGAGAATCAGTCATGGCGGGAGAAATCAAAACACCGAGTAAAACATGACATTTTCTAGAAGACACTTCAGGGACACAAAGTTGATGACAATACAAAAAATACCTCTTGGAAGCGGACAGAACACACATCCTACAGGAAATACTTATTTCAAAAGGCTCTTAGTTCCCAGAGTATGACATTTACCTGCAAAAGCTTTGCTTAATTGGCTAAT
Organism: Prinia subflava; assembly: GCF_021018805.1. Lineage (NCBI taxonomy): Eukaryota > Metazoa > Chordata > Aves > Passeriformes > Cisticolidae > Prinia > Prinia subflava. Next base: position 152,032,599 of record NC_086247.1, on the reverse strand, counting down.
TAAAGACACTAGAAAGGTGTACAGAGATTGTCGAGTGCTGACACCCATTGTGTAGACAGAGATATCAAACTGTGATACAACTAAGAGATTAATATGTATTTTAACACCTATTTATCTTTGTCAATAATAAGTAGATAAGATATAAAAGTGGAAGAAGTTGGTTTAGTGGAAAGAGGTGGGGTGACACACGCTCCAGAACAGGAGTGTTGACAATAGGAACCTTTTCCATACTCAGGACCCCAAACCCAAATAGAAGCAGAAGTAATTTTAGTTTAGCATCCTCAGCTGGCTGATGCTAAACAAAAGGATCCTATCCTTTTCAAATCAACTGCAACAAGCATCACAGCACACAAAACCATCTCCATCTCTTTAGAAATAGCATTGGAATGTTTCAGCTCCCCTTCTCCAGACAGAGACTTACACCTGGGATACCCCCATGGGCAACACAAAAGCAGAGATGCTATTTGGACAGCCACAGATACTCCGCATTTTGTCCACAGATTATAAACACAAATTTGTATTTCTAATTCTCCCACCTGGCCCCTTCCCCCAAATTAGGCTCTATTGACTTTAAATGGGTAAGGTACAACCACCCCTTAGAACAGCAGGTGAGAACAGAGTTTGTTTTGCAGAGCTGGGTCCTGACAAGATACCAAAGTAGTGTTGGAAGTGCCCTTCCTTTGGGCATCTACGGTACCTAAAAAAGAAGAAAACAACCTCCCCCCGTGCCCACGATGGCATCTGGCAACGTTGTGGCCTCCTGACAGCAGAGGACTGGCTGCAGTCCATTTCCTGACCATCCGGTTCTTAATTATTTGGCTGCACAAATCCTGCTGAGCCCCATGTGCATCCGTGCAATAGGTCATGGACTCGGAATTGGGGCCTGGCCCAATTGCGATATTCCAGAAACGTTTTTAGAAAGACAATACGCATAATGCAGCCTTCAGCAGAGCCTGTCCAACGGTCACACTTCATTCCTGTGACAGCCAAAGACCTCTGCGAGTGCAATCCAATAATACACAGTAGCATTCAAAGCGGTGACGGGTTACAGGGGGAGATGTGTTGCTGGTTATAGCGCTCAGCTGGGATGGCTTGGGTAAGGGCTGTCACGCTTTGTGTGCCAAAGTGTCTCGCCAAGTCCGCCAGAAATCCCACAATGTCAGACAAGAGCGTGCAGAACACATTTCAACACCGAGGGGGGGAAAAACCCCAACCCTCACCCGCGCCCTCCCTCGTGTAAAGTCCTGTTTCACTGCTCGTCCAGAAGTGAGGGCTGAGTTCGTGTGAAACAAAGCTCCTCCACCTGATTTCACGCCCACACCATCAGCAAGCCGGGCAGAAATTGCTGGGATACTTGGGAAAGGGCTGCACACTGCAGTCATTCAGCAGTTCAGGCTTTCCTCAACCTCTCCTCCTCCTCCAGCACATTTGCATCTGCTCCACCTGGAAAAGGAGACAACCCCCATTGTAGAGGAGTTGGGAAAGCAACAAACCAACGGGAACTGGCTCTGCTTGCAGTCATGCTCCTGGACTTGGAGCTGATTGAACAAGACAGGGTCATGAAACTCAGGAAGGGAACCTGGAGTCGGGGCTGCTCTTGTCAGGAGCCACCTCTCCGGAGCTCTGTGGGAGTGCTGACGTTGCAGGAGCACTACAGCCAAGGCATCCACGTGGGGCTGGTGGATACAGCCCAACACGTGTTGGAAAACCTGATCCTGATGGATTGGCAGCTGGCTGACGGCAGAAGACCTTCAGTCAGGTGTGAGCATGTAAGTTTAGGCACTTGAATCACATCAGCCAGCCAGGGTTGATCTCACCGAGGCAAACACTTGAGTTTAAACACCTCCGTTTGAGAAACACCTCAGAACTCCCGTCGGAGTCAGGGGAGCCAAAGCAGGAGAGGAGCCTGCAGTGAGGCAAACACCTGCTCCACCGAACAGCTCTCCAGGCTCCCACTGACAGCTGAGCACACCTCTATCACCAACAGGAGCCTGGGGACCCAGCTCACACAGAGGCACCTCAGTTCAGGGCATTCTGTGAGCAGAATCCTACCCTCTGAGCCAAACTCAGGTGTCTAAATATCTCCACCTAGCACTAACTGAGGTGCTTTAAAACATTCTCCTTACACCAGATGTCCCTCCAGCAGCATAAAGGTCTCTCAAGGGGTACTAATAAGTGTATTTAGGTAGATCAACTCTATTCTGCTCATCTGGGCTCAAACAAAGTTGCACACGTACTCCAGCCTGGATTTTCCTGACTCGCTTCTAGCTCCTTGTTAAGCAGTGGCTGGGACAGCTCTGGTATCATACACTGCTGGACCAAAGCATAAAAGGTTTCCATTGTCCCTGTCCCCATGAATGCACCAGTTCGTGAAACCCAGCGTGTGGATTTTCATACTGCTGCCGTGCAAGCGTGGTGCATCCCAACCACCCCCTAAACCTTCTCCTGGAAGGACCAGGAAGGGCTCAAGAATGTTACGAGGCAGCAAGAGTGAAAATCCGAGAACAATTCCTTGTCCAGACAGCCTCCCCTGCTGCTGTCAGTCACGCTGCAGCTCCTCGAGGCGCTGCGTGATGGGGAACTGCTGCCTCCGGGCCCCAACCACCCACGAGCCAAAATGAATCTTGGCAAAGCCCTTCTGGTTCCCGTCCCGCTCCCCAGCTTCCACAACGACCTTTCCTCCTCTGGTTGCAAGCTCCTGTCAGAGACACTTAAATCCACCTCATTTCTTCAGGAAGCAGAGCAAGACTGATCCAAGTCAGCAGGTTGCTCGGAGCAGTGCTGGAGAAAGCTTTGCTGGCTGGATCCTGGGACAAATGTCTGCATCATGCTTTCAAACCTGGAGGGGCTTCCAGGATAGAAAAATGCAGTTTTTATTCCCAAAAACCTCTTGGTTAGATGAGAAAGAATAAGGTTTTACCATACAAAATCATATTTCAAGAGCTGTAGTAGCTCCTGCATTCTTTTCAAGGCTCACCACAGTTCAGGGCCCGATTTACCTCCATCCTACATGGACCTGAACCTGTTCTGTGAATGATGTGAACAATCACTGAATAATCACTTCATCTCCACCGAGGATGTGGCCACCTGCACGTTTGTCACAGATGAGAAGCAGAATGGCTCAGCTTTAACCCAAGGCACAAAATACTTCATGCTCCCCATGGCCCCAACTCCACAGCTACCACACAGAAGCAGGGTTGTAGTAACTCAGGAGTAACAGCAACAAGGAGCATCCTTTTTGTATTGTGTGCTGTAGAGAGCTCCTACCACGAAAACAAAGCCAAACGAAGACAAGTGGTGGGTCGGGGATGGCACCACACATGGAAATTCTGTCCTCCCACTCTCCTCTGAACAACCACCTGGTTTGGCACTCTCAAACAGAACAGTTTGGGAGGAAAATAAGGATTTTTGAGCTACTCAGCTTGACTTAGGAACACAAATTCCCACTGACCTTGCTGTGAGAACACCCAACGCTGGCAAGCGCAGAATGAGGGAAACACAAAGCAAGGCAGAACCATTTCTCCTGGGCTTTGCTGCTCAGAGGAAATCAGATAGCGCTGCTGGACCGCCTTCCCAACTGGCTTTACAAGGAGCCACGGGGGAAAGGGATCACAGCAGAGCATTGCTATGCAACATGTAATCCTTCCCCCCAACAATGGTGCGCCGCGAAGCTCAGACTGAGTGCCCCCGTCATGATCAGTCTCAGACATGCTGCAACACACAATTTCTCAGTGTTTTAGCTGAAACGCCGAGGACAGGATTCCCATTCATTCCCAGCTGGGTCACGGGGCTCTGGCAGTGGTGGTTTTTTTTTTTTTTCCTTCAGACAGCTCTTGTCTGGGCAGCAGCAGCCCAGGGCGGACACCCAGCCGTGGGAATTCCTCGCCTATTGCTCCGCTGTCGTCATGGCTGGGCTGCGGCTCCGGGGCTTCAAACCATTCGCTATGGTTTGGGGGAGAGGAGGCAGCAAACCCTCCCCGCGGGCTGCTTGTCCAGGGAAAAGCCTTGCCTGGCTTCGGGAAGGGCTTTGGGATGGTTCCCCACAAATCCAACCCCTTCCATCCCCCGTACGCGGAGCCCTCTTCAATTTAAATAGGCTTAGTCATTCTCTCAGCCCGAGTATTAATGTTTGTTTGGACAGCAGCCACGGTCCCCACACACAAGCAGTGGGCCAGACTTGTCCCTTCACACTGGCCAATGCCATCGGCTGAATTGTGGGTGTTTCACAGATTGTTAGAAGTTGTCCTTTCTTTTTTCCTTCTACCTTGTTAAAAAAATCCCTTCTTTTCAGCCTGTTCTCAACCTGCTTTTTCAGAACAGTTTTCCTTTCCCACCATACTTCCTTCTTTAAAAAATAGGAACACTCATATTTTAGTGACATAGGTATTAAAACACAAACATTTAAGCACAGAACAACATAACCCCACTTAAAATTGAGAACTTCAGAAGTATTTTCCCCATGCCCAGTATTCCTAGCATGCTTCCCATGCTAAAAAAGCTCCACATAAACAACCAACTGCAACCACTTATGGGACACAGCAAGAAATTTTTTTTCCAGAGTATTGATTTCCAGGCCTAAGAAAGGCTTTGGCTGAGCCATGCTTAGCCTGAAAGGAGAGGAAAATCCATAGAGCACGCCTGGGCATTCCTACCTGTCATAACCTGCAGCAATTAATACCAGTGGTGGCCCTGAAAACTGATCTGTACATTAAGAGCTCTTCTCTGGGTTTGATTTGTACCTTGGTAAACATGTGATGCCCCATTTCTGACTGCAAACACATCCCTAAAAAACTGCCAGAAAGGATGCTTTATGTCTCCTTTTTTTTTTCTCTTTTTTTTGCACGCACCAGGTGGATTAATCTCCAAAACAGCAATTATTGCACATCACGAGGGTGCGGCAAAACCTGGAGTTGGACTGGAAATGTGTTAATGAGTAGGAACTGTGTGAGGCTGGATGGTCAGTGCTTGTAAACACAGCCTCTGCAACAGGAGAGCTGGGCCTCCCTCCGCCTGTGTGTGACCTTTAGTGAGTCACTTAATCTTTCTGGGTCTCAGTTTCCCCCCTCTGCCCAACGGAGCTCCAGAAATGAAGAGGGTGGCATGCTCTGATAACGTGTTATGTGATAGCTCACCGAGTTCCTCAGACAGATGATAGCTGGGCAAACATCTCCCTGATATGGAGAGCGCATCTCCTGCCCTCCGGAGAGATCCCTGCCAGCACCGCCCTGGGGGGAAAAGCCATTCCTCACATGGAATTCCAAAATAAGCAAGTCAACAGCAAGGGAAAGTCCAGGCACCTCCCACTATCCTCTCCAGAGCATCCCAGGTGTAGCTGTCTCAGGATGGGTCTGGATTTGAAGCCTACAAGGGTGACAAGGACCACAACAGGGGCTTGGGACAAGGCGACCTTTAAGGTCCCTTCCAACCCAAGCCATTCTAGGATTCTGTGATCCTTCAGAAACACTTGCTCTGCACAGACCAACACATCCTGGGCAAAAAACAATGATGCCTCATGAAAGGAACCAGTTTCAAAGCAGGGAACTGCTCAAAGAAAGATCTGTTCTTGTTCTCCATTTCTGCCTCCTCATAATTTTGTATTAAACGCTCTCAGCTCTCAAGACAACTGGGGTTATACACGGACTTCAGGCAAAGGTTTGTGTCCCTCCTTCTGGAAGGGCGAAGGGAAAGGAGAACATTACAATTTTTTTTTTCTTTTTCTAGGGTAACAGCAGCCCCTTTTAATTGTGCCCCTTGGATCTGCAAGACATGCTTGACCAGACATACCTCTGGAAGAGGTCAGCACTCCTGGGATTAAGAAACTTAGCAACGCTCCAGAGAGGGAGTTGGAAAGTCATGTTTAATGATACTTTGCTGAGAAACTGGGCAAATTTAATTAAAACATCACTTACTCAAGCCCAGTGGAACTAATTGAGTGCTCTAATATTCCGCCTTTTCATTAATGGGTTACAAAAGAGGGCTGCACTTGTGTGTACAAGGGGGAAAAGGGGGGAGGATGGAGAGAAGATGAGAGCTTTAGCGAGGCTGCCTGGGCTTCATTTAATATAACTCAGGAACTTCATTGCTGGCAATGGAGCTTTAACACAGTTGACTTCTCCCCCATCCCCTCCACACACACATCTCCCCCCAAAACACCCTCTCCACCCAAGACCCCTCGGAAAGAATGGCTGAATGAGAGAGAGGAGATCTGGCAAAGGAAGGGAAATTGCTTTTTTAATAAGTGGTCTATTCAGAGCTCCTGCTTTTCAATAAAGAGAAGGCTGGAGAAGTCCTGGTCTAATTACCTCATCCTCACACTAGACAAGCTCGCCCTTTCATTAACCACTGAGGTCATATCATATAACTTGGTGAGCCACCACGGGCACAACATGTTCAGTGATTATTTCACTGGTGGCAGCAAAATTACAGGCAGCCCATCAAGGTTGTAAAAAGCAGAAGTGAAATCGTAATTAAACGAGAACGTCTACCAAGAGACACTAAAACTAGGCGGGATAGGATCATGTCACCCTCGCAGAAATACACGGACTGTTTGCTGGTGTGACACCATGGAGAAACTGCCGTGGTGACCAGGAGGGGAGAGGGTTGCTTGCCAAATTAGTCAGTCCAGCACAGGTCCTTCTTTTGCTGGGTCTCAAGGGACTGTTTGTATGTTTTGCCACGGTTGGGAGTAATTAGATGGGAAAAATGACATGTTAATGATCAGTGAGAGACCACCAAGCTTGTGCTGTATCTTTGGTGGAGAGTTCTCCTCTCCCTCAGTGAACACACACATCCACACACTGCGAGAACTGCAGCTCCAAACTGCTCAGCTCCAAAACGGCACAAGCCAAGGCTGTGTGCACTCCCATGCTGCCTTTGATCCACCCCAAATCACGTCCAGATGAGTTATGGTTCCAATAACCACACCAGGTCAGTCCAAAGTGGTTTCAGGCTGCTGCAGTCACGGGGTGAGCAAACCCTACTCGATGGTTGCGAAGTCTTTACGGCAGGAGTTGGTTGGTGAGCAGCCTCTTTGAAGAGACACAAAACGTGCTGAGAATCCTTTTAATCCACTGCCTTCCTCAAGGAAAATGTCCATAAACTCAGCGAAGAATGAAGTACTGCTCTCAGCCTCCTCATCCCTGCACTGGCAGTGGGAACAGGAGGAGGAACAGAGATCAAACCTGATGTTGATCTACACCTGAGAGCAAGCAGTGCCAAAGACAATCCATCCACCACATCAAGAGGGTCCAACTGGTTTCAGCGTTCTGGAATCTGAAGCAAGCACTGCAAGTTTTGACTCTGTAGTCACAAAGCCAGCCTGTGTCCTCACCTCTGATCATCATCTTTGTGACACCGAATTGTGCCAGGGGTTTATGGCCACGCATCCTGACCACACAGATGTGTGTTCTCCTGATCTTCAACCACCACCTTCCCGAAAACTTCCTCCTCAACATTCCCTCCTCCCCTGCCTGGCTCCGTGGTGGTACTGTCAGCCTGGTGGGCTGCTTGGCTTGGCTTTCCCCCACGCCACGGCACAATGAATTATTCCAGCAGCACAAACAGAGAAATCATTTCAACTGCTGCTGCGAAGAGGCGAAGGAAAGCTGTCAGACAGCAATCCCAGCTCGACAGACACGTTGTGGGTGGACGAAAATAGGAACGCTGGATCACTGACCTGCAGCAAAGGTCTGTGACTTGGATTGCCAGGAGGGCTCTGGGTGTCTGGACAACCGTCACAACTGTTACTCAGCTGTTTAGCTGCAGATATTACACTCTGAAACCACTGCCAGTGGCCAGAGTCCCACTGTGCCAAGGGAAGTGGAGGCAGAGGATGCTGGAGAGTCCTGCATCTTCCCCTGGGAGCTAACTCGCAAGGATCAGGACACAGGAGGGAAGGTTCAACCCCTCCAGCTCATCCTTGGAGTTTGTTTAGCTCAAAGTTATGCAGTGTGGAGCACAGATGATAATTAGGGACACAGATCCTAAATCCAAGAGTGGTCTCAGCCATATGGACATCCTGACTGCAGCTCCTGGGATTGGGAACACCGGGAGTCAGGCCAAACCCCTCTGGGGAGGTTTTATAACCCTGCCATGGTTGGTGGATATTCCTGGAGCTAGAAGGACTTCCCAGTGGCAGCTAAAGTCCCATCCTTGGAGGTTTTGATGAGACTGTATTGTGGGACTCTGGAGTGGCAGGAGAGCCAGGACATCTCACAGGAACATCCAGCATGGAATCACAGCCTCCATGGGCCACCTTCTCCATTGCCAGTCCCACCTGCTGCACACTCAACTCCACGAGACGGGACAGAGCAACCAACACAAGGACTGAAACAAGTTCCATCACCCTGCAAAGCCCGTTTCACACGTCAAAGAGCTGCCACAGGAGTTCAGAGACACTGAGCCCTTTAATCCAGAGCAGGAAAGCTGTCAGCCAAAACCAGACACCAGCTAAATCCAGGATATTTCTAATCCTGATCTCAGCGCTGTCTAGGAGCATCTGGTAGTGGGGAGAGGGGGAGACGTTTTGCTGGCCAGCCCTGGCCGGTGGCATTCCCCGGTGCCCCGATTCTGTCGCGAGGAATGACATTTTATACATAGACACAGCAACAACTGAGCTGGGGTGGCCATTCCTAGAATGCACAACTGGCTGGGCTGCACTTGCCTGGGAAACTGGAGACCCAGGTCCCCCATCCCAGCCCCAAGCCTGCATCCAATCACACAGACAATAACAAGGCCCGAGGGCTATTTCTGGCCTTACAGTATGTCCCCCTTGGAGGTTGGTGCAATGAAACACTGATCCTAAGCACCTGTGCTGGCCAATCCCAGGGATTTTCGTGTTGGAGCAACTCTAGGCTAGGTAGAGCCAAGCGTATGATGGGAGAAGGTGGAAAGCCCCTTCCTTTTCCCCCTTGCTGGGATGACCCAGCACTTGCAGACACTTTGTCCTTTACATCCGTCACAGAAAATGCTGAGCTGGAAAGGACCCACGGGGATCATGGAGTCCAAATCCTGGCCCTGCACGGGACAAGCCCAAAAATCACACCCTGTGCCCCAGAGCATTGTCCAAATGCTTCCTGAACTCTGGCAGTCCTGCAGGGAAGTCCCCAGGCAGCCTCACAGAAGGTGTAAAGAGCAGGAGCAGAGGATAAAGATGGGAAAAGAAAAAAGTGACTCTACAACCAAGCATCATCTCCTGCTCTAGGTGACACAGAAGGTTTCTGCCAGAAGACAAAACTGAAGGGACTTTTAGGTCTGAGGTCAGCCAGAAATTAGTCTCCCCACCCTGGTTCCCTGCCAGATGTTTCTCCAGCCAGTTTTAAAGAAAGGAGCCAAGGAGATGCTACACTGTCCATGCTCTACTGAGCTGCTGCAGGAGAAGCATCCCTCAGGGACATGTTGTGGCAGCACAAAACCCTTCCTCCATGTCCTCCCTCATGCCTTTCCATCCCTTTGTGGTGCAAAGCCCTTCCCTCCCTGTGGAAAACCAGCCATCCTTGTCTCCACCTCACATTTCCTAGACCTGGCCAGTCCCACTTCTTTCCCTCTGGCCTCTCTCCAGTGGTTCTGCACAGTGAAAACCAGGCTATAACCCCATGACTCAGACTCCTCCCTTCCAGAAGGAGGACCAGTCCTTCCACCGCACATCCAACACTCCATTCCTCACCCAAAACCGGCGCTATCACCCCCAAAACCGCGCGGCGCCTCCAACGCACCTTCATGCCCACCAGGTTGTTGTGGAAGTCCACCCTGGCTCGCAGGTCCTTGTTGGGCTTCCTCCCCAGGAACTCCTTGACGAACTTGTTGCTGTACTTGAGGTTGTCCCCGCAGCCTCCCCACTGCCAGGCCTCCCTGTTCTCCAGGTCGGGCGCCTCGTCGCAGGTGCAGCGCTCCATGCGCCCCGCGCTGCACGCCTTGGCCATGGCGTGGGTCAGCCCCGCCGAGGAGATGGCGTACAGGAAGGCTGTCTCCTTAAAACCTGTGGGGACACCAGAGACAGGCTGTAATTGCAGCTTGGAGAAAGGAAAAAAAACCCAAAAAACAGGAAAATGGAGGCGAAACCTGCTGGGAGAAGAGCGGGTGTTGTGTCACTGAACAGCAGAGCGGTAAGGCTGGAGGGTGTTGGAACTTTTGGTACTGAGAGTTTTGGGCTTTCTGTTCTGCCAGGCACTGACCCCCAAAAAACCACTGCATTTGACCTGAGGCTTGGAAAAAGCTCCCAAAATTGAGTGACAGCACTGGGATTATGGTGTGTAGTTTGGATAGAAATGTGTGATATCAAAGAGTGGAAAACTCAGAGTTTAAGGTCTTAGTCTACAGTAATCTATACAAAGCAAGGTGGAGGGTTTAGGGCAGAGGCCAGTCCTGCTTTTTCACCTTCTCCATGGCTCTGGGTGGTGTTTTGTGATTGGGTAGAAAAATCCGCATTGCGGGCCAGGGGTGGTTGGGTATTGAGTTAAAAGTAAAAATAATTTAGGTATCATTTCATAATTGGGCAGTTTGTGCTTAAAAGGCCTTGTAAAGAAAGAGATAGCAGCCATTTTTTACTTTGTTAGCTAGAAGTCACGGTCTGTGAGACTGTAATAGAAATAAGAATTAATAAACATTGGTGTGTTCCCAACACAGAACACTGTCCCGAGCATTTAATCCTGACTCTGGCAGAACAGAAGATAAAAGCAACAGGAGGGACCACAGACAGGCATCTGGTGTCACCTCCCTGCTCCAGCAGGGCCATCCCAGAGCACAGGGCTCAGGATTACATCCAGGCTGCTCTGGAATATCCCTGGTGAGGGAGACTCCAGTGCTCAGTCACTGCCCAGGAAAGGAGTTCTTCCCCAAGGTCAGGCAGAACTTCCTGGGCATCAGTTCCTGACTGTTCCTCCTGTGGCACTGCTGGGCACCACTGGGAAGAGCCTGGTCCGTGCTCCTGACACCCTCAAAGCTCTACTTGCATCACTGATGGTGAAGAGGGCACGGGAGAGGGCAGGGAATGATGGACAGAGGTGGCACAAGCTAGGATGCAGGAATGCAAATGGAATCCGGCTGGTTTGGTGGCTGTCACTCTGTGTCACTCACAGTCTCTGCCTGAAAATGGAAAGAGTTGAGCAAGAGTTGCCCCTGGAACCCTGGAAGTGTCCAAGACCAAGCTGGACAGGGCTTGGAGCAACCTGGTCTAATGGAAGGGGCTGGAACTGGATGAGCTTTAAGGTCCCCTCAAAGCCAAAGCATTGTTTGACTCCAGGAAGAGTTGGGCAGGACATGGAGGTACCACTGCTGCTACCAAGGGGACACTAAACAGCAGGAACACAGAACAGACTTCCAGTCCTCCTCATTCTTCCCTCTCCTCTTGAATCAAACCTCTGGCTCCTACTCCAGACCAGCAGAATTGTTGGCAGAGGACACCTGAGGGCTGGGAAGCAGATGTGCTACCTAAACCAGCACCCCTCTCAAGAAAACCCCGTTTACACCTCAAACCTTCCATGCACAGCCTTTCTTTACACCTCCACACTCACCTGCAGGGATGTGACAGCATCCACTGCCCCGACAGCCAAGTGACACCCAGAGGGACCCACGGTTCCAATCCAAATCATAAAGGCCAGAAATAAAAAGCAAACATGGCAGTATTTATAGCTGCCCATTCTCCAGCTATGGAAGCTGTAAACGACTGCATATTTGAGATGCAATTCCAGAACAGCTTTGGATGGGACTCAAGAAATCCCCCACTCAAAAATAACACAAGTGGATGGTGACAGTAGGGGATATATCTGTGAGCTGGTGTGTCAACCAAGGACATGCAGAGACACTGCCAGGTCATTTTTGGAACTGTTCCTTGGGAGGTTCATGACACTCTGAGCAAACTCATGTGGCCATTCCCAGGGTCTGCCTTCCCAAAACACTCCCAGAAGCAGGAAGACTGATGAAAATCCAGCCCATGAGGCTGAGGTTTGGTGCTCCCAAGGGTTCTGAGGTTCTACCTCCTCCCAGATTGTGGTGGGAATTACCCAATCATTCTAGTGCTCACCTGGAAAAGGAGAACAGGGACCTTTTCCTCACTAGAAACAGCAGTAAAATAAAAAAGGCTCAACTCTACACTCACTGAGGACACCACAAAGAGCAGTGAGAGTTAAAATACCAAATTTTGTTTTCTCCCTGAAGTCAGACCATGTCCCTGACAGCCCAGAAACACCTTCAGCATGTAAATACTTCACTGGGAGTGGTGAGAGAATTCTTATTTCACATAACATAATCTCATGGGTATCCAGATGACTCCTCTAGGTAGAAAATGCCTTCTAAGCATCTCTCATCCTTCGTAAACTGATTTTTTCTAGGTTACATCCCAGATCAGACTGCCCACATACCTGTCTGAGGGATGCCACTACCAAAGACTAGATGTTCCCAAGCCTCTGTCCTCCTGGACTGGAGAATTCTTGCAACAGAATGAAGAGGCTCCAGTGTCAAACAGAGAATCCTCAGTGGGATGGGGTGTGCAAACCCTGCCCTGAGGTCTGAGGCTGCAATCACGGCATGGTTTGGGTTGGAAGACCCTGAGATCCACCCCCTGCCATGGGCAGGGCCACCTTCCACCATCCCAGGCTGCTCCAAGCCCCATCCAAGCTGGCCTTGCACACTCAACTCACAACCATCAGCCTTAATTGATTAATTAGGCAGCCCAGATCCCCGTGCTGCTCGGAGCCCTCCCGGTTCGGAGCGGTTGTGGAATCCCGGCAGGGAGGCAGCGCCGTGCGACCACAGCACATTCCAGGCCTGACAGGAAGCCAGCAGGAGCAGCTCATCTGCCAGCTTCTCCCTCCCTTTCCACCAGCTTTGTCTCTCCTCCTCTCCATCCCTGAACGCTTCCCAAATTCCCCATGCCCATCAGCACGGGGATCATCTCACCCACAGGCAGCTCCCAACTAGCTCCATGTGACATTTGGCTCCGGCCAGATTTTAAAGCCATCTCCACCACGCACTATTTGATTGCACCAAGATATTTTGTAACAAGATAATGAGCTTTAAATCAATGCAGGCATTCTAAGCCCCAGTGCATTGACAGTCTGCCGGCCCCGGCTATCCAGTTTCAGCCATTTCCAAAATTGTGCACGAGTATCCAAAGAGGATAACGAGTCCCTTAAACAATCCCCTGTTATTTTAAGAAACGGGGCTGCATCAGCCGAAGCTGCAAACCAGCAGACAGAGCTGGTCTGGTAACTAAAGTGTAAAAGCAGAGGGAGAAACTTTTAAGCGAAAAAAGTGGGGTTTTTTCTCCCTTTTTTTCCTTTCTCCCTGCAAAGCCCTGGAGGAGAGGAAACAAGTCCTCAGCGAAGAGTTTGGAAAGCTCCTAGTCCTAGTGGGTGATCCATGCAATCCTTTGCCCTGGGGATATCACTTGCTGGTCCCTGAACCAGGAACCAGCAGCTCCTGGAGAGGAGGAGAAAGATTTACAGGGCCCTGTGTTACTGCTGGGTGAACAACACCTGAAGGATTTACAGCAGCGGGGCAGGGCAGAGATGCTGCAGGGACATAAAACACGGCGGAATGAGACAGCAGCAGAGCCCTGCGGCTCTCGGAGCTCTCATTTATCACACAGGCCCCTGACAGGGGCTGGGATAGGGGGGGTCTCCGTGGGGTTTTCACTCCAGGCAGTGCCCCCCGGCCGGGGCTGCCCAGGGGACAGGCAGGTCTGAAGGAACGAGCTGTGGCCTCCAGGTGTCAGCATGAGAAAGTGCTTGGCTTCCCCAAGGCACCACTAATCCAGGGACTCCTCTGGCATGCGGGGATATTTTTAAATGTCTTGCAGCTCTGGCCCCGGACCTCTTGGGTTTCATAAGGACTTTCCTTGTTTCCACCACTCAGTGACGGTGCATTCGTTAAGCCCTGGGTGCTTCTGAATTACTCCTCCTCACTAATTAGCCCTGCAAACCTCTGCTCTTATCTCTAAAGACTTCACACCCTGGCTTCTCCGGGTCCAGGCCCATTGCTGAGTGTGGGACTTTTTGGGAGTCACTGAAGCCCTGGAAACCCTCGCATGCTGTCTGTAAAATGGTGCTGCAGCCTGGAAATAAGAACTGGATTTTCCTGGGAGGGTGGAAGAAATCACACTGTATGTGGCAGTACAAAGAAAATAAATAAAAATATCACCTTTTCCTCCAACACTCCTAACTTCTGGCCGTCTCCACCTGAGCTGCTGGGAAGAGGTGTGGGAATCCCCCACTGCTCACATCCAGGGCAGAAATAGGACACAGCCATTTGCAGATTTTGCCCAGTACTATGACAGGGTTCCCCTTGCCCCCTCTAGCAGGACAGTCTGGTTTGCCTTATTTCCTTAAAAAAGACATTTTCTCAACTTCTTCCCTGGCAGACTGGCATAACAAGAAAAAATAAATAGGAGAAATGAATAGGAGAAATAAATAGGAGATAAACAAATAAAATAACAAAGAAGGGACAGCTCTGAGAGCTTCCCAACCCTCTCCTCCAGCAGCAGCTCAATTTCCAGCAGAAATGGGGAGAAAATGCAGCTCCTGGCTGCAGAGACCTGCACAAACACCTCCAGCCTCCAAGGAGAGCAGCCAGGGCCAGCAGTGGGAAGCAGGCAGGGCAAGCCCATAAATTACCCCCATTAGCACATTCTTTGCCTGCCCTGCACTTCCAGGGATGAGCTCCAGCCTTCCCCAGAGCTCTTCGTGGACCTCTCTGGAAGCAGCACCAGCAGAGGATGGCCCAGGTCGACCACCAGGGCAGGAGATGAGTGCAGATTTAGTGGCTTCAACTATTTCTGTTTCCCCAATTATGTGTAGTGGTTTGAGTGTCTACCAGAATTATCTACTTTTTTTTCTGCTGTGAGATAGGGTTAGGAGAAAAGCAAAGGCGTATCATCTCTCTATTGACTTTTATTGGTGTCAATATTCAAACCTAGTCTCTGATTTGTTCTGCTAAAACTTTCTTGAAAATGTCACTTCCGTGCAGAACCAGCACAGCAGAGAAGCCCCAGTGTAGGAATACTTTTTTAAAAGGCTTTGTAACGTAGAGAATTTTGGCTGCTGTTTGAGGGAAATATTAAAGGTAATAAGGCTTTCAGAAAGCTTGAAAGAAGGCCACAGAAAGAGCAGAAGAATTTAGAATTAGCTGTAGTAAAAAGTAGGAAAAATTACAATAATACAGCAAGCAAGGACATGAAACAATAATTTGAATTTTAGGTTTGGCTATGGTAGATCTTAGGACTGCAGAAAAATACGCTTAGCAAGACAGCAGAAAGTTTTCAGCTTAATAATGGAATATTGTTTATTGTCAATAGAAAGCATACAAGCAAGCACTGTTTGAAGCAGGTGTACGTGTGCCTTCAGTGACTGGCTAGAACAATTGTCTGGAAGCTTTAGCAATATGTTATTGGCTGGAAAGCTTTTAAAATGCCCTGTAACGAAGAGATCTTTGGCTGCTGCTGGCAGGCACAAGCTGTTGTCATCTTCCAATTGTCTCAAACCCTGCCATGAGATTGGTGCTGCAATAAAAGCTCGAGGAACGTCTGTAGCAATGTATCTGCATAACTTAAGCTGTTCTGTGTACCAGCCAAACTGTTTGTAAGTATTCTCATCAAACCACCTGTAGTTATTGTTATCAGAACCCTCAGGAATTCATCAAGGCTATGAGACAAAAACAGGGCTAAAATAAGAATGAAGAGCCTGAGAAACTGACTACCAAGAGTGCAAAACCTCGATAAAGGAGGCACAAAGTGAGGATAGACTTTGGCCAGTTAGGTGTCCTGAAAGGTGCGTGCTGGGCACGTGGACGAGGCAGAAGAACCAATCAGATGATGCGTGACCGCGTGAACAAGCAGCTTAAAATGTATAACTGTAGCTTAATGTAAAGAATAAATGTCCAAATGTCCCCGTCTCCTGCAGTAGTCCCGTCCCCTTCGTGCACAAAGCACCAGCACAGCTCTTGGCAAGACGTGAGCTGTTGCCATCTTCCTTGTCTCACCCTGTACTGAGGCTGATGTCGCAATAAAAGCTCAAGGAACATCTCCCAGCAGTCCTGTCACGTTATTTGGAAACATTAAGATCCAACACCCCGTGTTGGAATTCTGGAAACTTAGATTTCAGGATTTTAGCGTGTAGTAATATAGATGGGGCAAGATGGAGACTTTAGGGTGGAGATTAGTTGTTCTTTTTCCACCTTCTTCTTCATGGGTTTGGGTGGTTTTCTGTTATTGGTTAATAAAGTCCGCATTGCGGACTTCAAGTTGTTAGCTATTGGGTCTAAAGTAGAAACTGTTTGGGTGACATTTCACAGTTGGACAGATTGTCCTTGAAAAGACCTTGTAGAGATACATGGAGACCCTGTAGTCCCTTGACTTAATACCCAGGGTCTGGCCTTGGCAGGACAGGCCTTAGAGTCACCTGCCCAGCCTTAGAGAGAGAGAGAACTTCCCCATGGTGCTCTGCACACGATGGTTTGCACTGGTTTTCCCCTTCCTAATGCCCGTGGCGCTTTGGTTTCTCCTTTCCCCTGTGTCTCCATTGGTTGTGGGACCCTGGTGACAGGCCCAGTTTTCCCTATAGTTCTCTGACCTTACCTGCCCTTTGCTCCACCCTGTGCCTCAAGGTCATTGGCTGCTGAAGCTCATACTTAAGCCTGAGACTGGGACACGTTCAGCCCTTCTTGCTCTGGATTTCCCTTTGGCTGGTGGAAATAAACCTGGCTGGAACTGATCTAGTGCAAGGGCCTTCCTTCCTCTCCATGCTGAACTAGTCCTGTGGTGTGTGTGGCTGTGTGAGCTTGACTGATCTGCCTCAGTCTCCCCAAGCGGTTTTTCCACTGGAGAAGCTTATTGGGCTCTAGGCTCCAGCTCCACTCCTAAAGAGCCCGACGCAATACAGATAGAAGTATTCCAATGTCACTCCGGTTTTGAAGACTTTTCTAAGCCTTCTGTAACGTTCTTCATATTGGAGTCAGAATTTTTACTTTCTCACAGTTTGTACTATAAACAATGGCCGTGTTTTGCTAACTGTCCTTCATTGTTTACATATTTCTAGGTGGGAGGAGAAAGTTGATTGACAGTTGGCTTGACCAATGCGGTTTGAGAGGTGGAATCCCATCCTCCAATCCACAGGCCCCATAGGAAATGTATAAAATTGAGTTTTGTAAATAAACTCAGGCTTTTCTCCTTCTCTGCACACCTGCGTGTCCTCGTGTGGTTCCTTTCATGTCATCTGTGACATTCCATTTTTACCTCCGTTTTCTACCTTGCTCGTTAGAGCTCAGCCCGTGAGGCTGTAATATAGATAAGAATTAATAAATACTGAGTCTGAACACAAAACCGTGACTCCCGCAGATCAACCCCGGCTCTTCCATAAACACCAAGTCCGAACACAAAACCACGACTTCCGTATATCAAACCTGGCTCTTCAATAAACACCAAGTCCTAGCACGAAACCGCGACTCCCACGTATCAACCCCGGCTCTAACACAAAGACAAGAAGAAAAGAAACCCGACGCCCCCCGGGGCTCACCTCTCTTGAGGAGGCTGGCGCGGTAGCGGCCCTCGAGGGTGCAGTTCCAGCGCTCGAAGCGGAACTGGTACTGGCACTCCAGGGCGCTCATGCTGATGGCCTCCATCAGGGTCTCGGCCACGCCGGGGTCGCGCCGGCACATGCGGCGCTGCTTCTTCTCCAGCTTCAGGCGGTCACACACCTTGTAGTGCGCCTTGGCGGCCGCCTCCTCCATTTCCGAGGTCAGAGGGAGGATGGTCAGGGGCTCGTTGCCCGTCAGCCTGCCGAGAAACAAGAGGGGTACCACGGTGAGAACGGGAGAAACGAGAATTGTTGGGAGAAGTTCTGACCCCCACCCGGTGAGGGTGGTGAGCCCCTGGCACAAGGTGCTTAGAGAGGCTGTGGGTGAACCTTCCCTGGAAGGGTCCCAGGCCAGGCTGGACAATGAGGAAACTGATCTAGTTTGCCCCCACCTAAGGCAGGGTCTTGGATCTGGATGGTTTTTTAAGGTCCTTCCAACCCAAACCACTCTGGGATTCCATGAAATACAGCCTGTGATAGAAATGGTATTCTATGAAATACAGCCACTTACAGAAAATATGTGTTAACATCCCTGACTTGATTTTGAGCAGGTTTTGGTGGGATTCAGGGCCAGGAAAGGATCACATGTCATGTCATTCTGTCATGGATCACATGACAGAACACAGCAGAAGAATTTAGACAAGATTTTAAAGACAGGAGACCAAGGGAAGTGGCCCAGGTGCTCAGTGGTCTGAGCTTCCTGTGACAAAATTGAGCCCCATGGAAACTGTTCTGTCTCTCCTTCCACAAATCCCAAATTCCTAAAAGCCAAAATACAGCCTGTGATAGAAATGGAGTCAGTGGTGGGACCAGGATCTCCTGGCTGAGCATCCCTGCGGACTTGGTTTTACCGTGAGGCTCCTCTCACAGCGTGTGTGCAAGATGGCAGCAGGAGAAAGGTACGAGGAAATATTTGGATTTAAGCTCCCTACCACCTCTCACAGAGCTCGTTTGGACATAAACCCTTGGCCACCTCCACCACAGGACTGTGTTTAAAACTGAACGTGGAAAGAAATAATTTCAGGTGCCTCACTGCATGAACCTGGGGAACTGGCAAAAATACATGAGCACCACTGCCACTGTACTGGGCATAAACAAAAAAAATCATTTTAGCACATCGAGAAGAGCCAGAACACAGCTTGGGAAGGGACAGAGGATGATTTGTCCCATCAAAGCCCAAGAGACACCCTGAGAAAGCACAGAAAGCCACCCTGCCCTCAGCAGAAGAGATCCTGACATAAAACCCAGCGAGCCACAGCCCAAGGTTGGACAGCAGGACACACTTTCCAGGAGATGCTGCCAAAAGCTTTTACAAGACAGAACAAGTTCAAAACCTAAAAAAACCCCACACAACACAAATAAATTCATGTCCCTTTGCCTTGTCCCCTCCCTCCCCTGCCTCCTCCCAGCACAAGGTCCTTGACTCTACAGTGGGCAACAAAAGATGCCAGCGGACTGTTCCCGGTGTCAAGTGACGAGCTGCTGGAAAAGGACCAGGCTGGCACCGGCCCCAGGGAGCAGAGAGGCTGCAGGAACATCTGCTGGGCTCAGAAGAGCTGTGCTGGCCAGGCTGCTGCACCCCACTGTCCTGGCTCTGCCCCGCTCCGGCCAGGTGCCAGTCCACACAGTCAATGGGAATCACTATCCGGGCTCGCAGAGGACCTGGAGACATTCCCCGGCCAGAAAGGAAGAATGGCTGAAATCCAGAACCAGAAACATGCTGGAATGTTGCAGTCCTGCACTGGGGAGCACGGGGGTGGGCTGGGGGCTCGGACATCTCCAGTGCTGGGATGATGGGAATGGGAGGGGAGCACTCCCTCACCCCCTTTGCTGAAATCCTGGAAACCCTTCAAAGTCCCGCCTGCCCTTCAGGAGCAGTGATTTGCTGTTTTTAATGAGCATTTCTCTCTAATCAGTGGGATGCATCCTGCCAGCAGCACAGGTCCTGAGGGCAGGAACTCAGGATGCCTTAACTCCCAAACCTTGGTGCACAATGGGCACAAAATCCTGACCTGAGTCCCAGCCAGGGACATCCAGTACAGATCCAATCATTACTGAGGCATTGATGAGGTGATTTAATATCAGATATCTCAGCGAGGGAGCAAAAATGACTGAGGTGGGGTTTTTAGAACAAAGATGGGCAGGCAAATGTTCTCCTTCAGTTACATTCAAAGGCACTGATATCTCCAGAAAAACCCTGAAGTGATAAAAGCACAGAGTGATTTGTGGGAAACATGGAAAAATATCTTCCCTCAGGTTTTGCTGTCCCCAAAGTAATAATAATTTAATAAAAAATCTGAAAGACCAAACAGCAAGGTCTATTTGAAGCATATTTTAACCCTTTCATTTTCAGTCTGTGCCAGCTGCTCCCCAAGGAGAGGGGACATCACTCAGCCCTGGTGCCTCGTTAGCCAAAGCTCCCACGAAGCTCATTCATGAGAGAGGTGCCTCAGCCCGAGCAAAGATCTGTAACAAAATCTCCAGGATGTTCATTCCTGCCTTCCATGGGACTCTAAAGATTCATTCCTGCAAACTTCCATGGCTGGCACAAGACCCTCAGCTGGCAAAGGAGAGGGAGGGAGGCATCAAAACATTTCCTGAGCTCCCTCTCCCCATTTACCTTTCCAGCTGAGCAGGGATTGTTCACCTAAACAGTCTGGAAAAAAGCTCCAAGGATCCTGGAGCAGGTGGCTCTTGGAGTGAGGAGGGATACGGCAATTGATCCTACAGCCAAGATTTCTGCAGAGCAATTGGTGATCTCCACCTTCTTCCCACCTTTCCCCCTCAGGTGCTTGGCTTTGGGATACTTGGAATTACAGTTCCCCACAGATCAGCCTTCCAAAACCTGTGGAGAGCAATCGTGTGTAGCTCCAACAAAAGTCACCTAAACACACAGGGAATAAAGATCCAGGGAGCGGCAGATGGGAGGAAATAGGGTCCATGGTGCCACAGCTGGAAGAGCAACCCCTGTAACACCACGACGAACAGAGATCCACCCGTCACTGCCTGCATTACTGCTCAGAGGCATCCCTGGAGCAAGACAAGGAATAAACTGAGGGGGAAGAGGGATTTTCCCTCCCCAGCCAGCAGAAACTCTGCCAGGTGAGGAGCAGAAGCCACACACACAGACCCCCAGGCACATTTTCCCTCCGCGGGGCCCTCGGCTCCACAGGCACATTCCAGAGGCCCTGGGAACGGGGGTGAGGTGGCACTTTCCAGAGCGTGGCATCGATAACAAAGCCCAGGCAGAGGCAGGGGGAGCTGCCCCACCTGACACGCTGCTGCATGGAACCTTTCTAATCCCACAAAGCCCTTTTATGCAACCTCGGCTGAGCGAGGTCCTGTGAGGCAACGGTGTCAGTCGGACGCGTTCTCAGCTCCTCACAAAGGCCAAGCTGTTCTTTCCAAGGAAATGTTCCGGGGGGGGTGGTGGGGTGTGCGTGTGTGTTTTTGTTTTTTACACACCCAAGCCACGACTGTTACGATTAAACCGCCAGCCAGAACCCTGTGGTTGTGTTGTTCTGCTCCAAGAAGGGGCTGGGTGGGAGATGGAGTGGACACCTCCAAGTGGGAGAAGGTTGAAGCTGGGTGATCTTCAAGGTTCCTTCTAGGCCAAAGCGTTTTAAGCTAGATTCCAAGATTCCAAAGGATTGTGTGTGCGCCCACCAGGAACCTGGACACAGAGCAAACAGCTCATTGCACACAACCCAGGAAGCTTTACCTCTCTGGAAGTTAACTCCGGCCTCTCTGAGAGCAACATCAACCTCCAGAGTCAAGAAATTGTTTATAGAATTCAGGATTTTGGATTTCTGCACTTTGATGAACCTCGTGGGTCCCTTCCAGCTCAGGATATTCTGTGTTTTTTTCACCTTCACCTTGCCCAATTTCTGCTCCGAGTGGAACATCCAAACCTCAGGAAGGACCTGGCTGCCCTGTGCCACACCCACCAGGCTGAGAGGAACCTCTGCAGCATGATTTGTGCTGCTCCCACTCCAGTTCCACCAGTTTGAAGCCAGGAAATCAGAAAGTTTACCATTACCTGATGTAAAAAGCAAGGCCCATCCTGTTTGCACACACTCTGCTGGTGTCACTCGGCTTCCTTGGTCGTGAACTTCATCTCAAACGTTTCTAATTACATTTTTGTCCTGGAGTTCAACCACCCAAGGATCTGGGAGAGATCCCAAGCAGAGCCCCTCCACAGGCCAAGTTCTGTCTGTGACATCATGGAATTATTGCCCTTCCAAGAAGCATTTCAGGACAGATCCTGCTTCCCACTCATCTCAGGGGTCAAGAGTTCTTACGGCCTTGTCAGCTCACACTTCCATCAGTGTCCCTGGATTTTCCCTGGTTTAAGTGGGGACTTTCCTGATGGGGATTGGAGCAGGATGAGGCAGATTTAAGGCACCTACACAGACCTGTGAGTGCACCCTCATTTTTGAGGTGCTCCAGAGTTTCCTTTGCAAGTCCACTGGAGACGGGATCCAAGGTGAGCTGTTTCCTGTGCTATTCCCACCTGGAATAACAGGGCTGCTGAAATCCTGCACTCCTATCCCACTTCCTCCTGTGTTAGTAAATTTATTTTTGGTCCATCTGTATGAGGACTGAATTAATTCTGGTTCCACTTTGCACATGAATTTTTTTGTGTGGAATTGCCATACTTTCAGCCCTCTTCCTTCTCTTTCCACCCCTTTTCCTTTAATAATTAAAAAGGCTTCTGGAAAATTGACAACTTGACCACGATTACAACACCAAAATTAATGACTGCACAGCTCAAGGAGTCTGAGTTATGCTGGACACCAGGCCTATATTATTTTATTTTGTACCAAATAACCTCCAGTTGCTCTCTCTCTCTTTCCTATCATCACGTTCCCACACAGTGGATCTTTCCTAAATTGATTTATCACTCTCCTCTTCCCACAAAGACTGTTGAATATTTGAAGTGTAAAAACCCAAAAGTCCAACAAAAATATCTGAATTTCGGGGTGAGTGATGAAGATTTGATGTTTGGAAGAAGAGCTGGACATTGAAGGCTCAACCACCTCATTCTGCACTGTCTTTGTTTGAGTTTTTAGGTGTTTACAGCTTTAAGTGCTCATGTGAGCTCTAAACTCTAAAATATCCTATATCTCCTTAGACAAACAGAGCCATAAAAATAAGGATATGGATTCTCCAAACCTCAGGCTTCCAGAATGAAATCTCAGCAAGTGTTCATAAAGATTGTTCTGTCTGAATTCTCCACTTCTACCCCAAACCTTTCCCGGTGTAATTTTCCCAGTGATCTCCTGTGACAGCCTGTTGGAACACTGTGAGGGTCAAGGAAGGTGACAGGAAGAAAAAAAGTGGTTTTCCCAGCCTGAGGGGATCCAAACCATCCAGGCCTTTACAAGACAGAGCTGAACCCGAACTAGAAATAAAACCCAGCTTTGCTAAAACTCCTCTCTGCAAGTTCCTCCTGCCCGTGGGAGTTCTGTGCCCTCAGGAGCGTTCCCAACCAGCCCTGCCTTGGGCTCACCTCTCCCTGCCATTGTCCCTGAACAATGGAGCCTTGCTGTGGGAGACCATTAAACAAAGCAATTGGAAACTCCAGCAAGGGGAACAGCAATTCCCGTCGAGATTACCATGGTTTGATGGCTGGTTTGATCCTTATCTCCCTCTCAACAGCAGCCAGAGCTTTCTTGAGGTGACAAATTCTCAAATGTCGCTGCCTCCTTAGTCAGCAGTGCCCAAATCTCAGGGGCAGCTTCTACACCAGTCACAGCCCCCCAACACTGAGGCTACTAAAACGTTACACCCTCCCAAAAACACAGAGTAGGTGTGGTAGGGCCTTCCAACCTCACAGCAGCCAAACCCCACAGTCCTGCTCCAAAGGACGGCATGTGCTTGATAGGTTTTTCTAGTGGAAGGTTGTGGGATTTTAGGATGGAGGGAAATCCTTGGATCAGCTTCTGAGTGATGGGAAGGAGGAGGAGAGAGGATAAAAGTGACAGCTCAGGGAAAATTCCAACCCAGTAGATCCCACTGGGCAGGGAAGGAAGCACCAGTCTCCTTATGGAATCTGCTCAAACGGATTTTTGGTTTGGGTTTTTTTTTGTTAGGAAAAAAAGGTGCAGATTTTTGTAGGTTTCACTCTTTCAAGCCTTTCTTCAACCCTGCCTGGACAGATCCACCCAGTGGCTTCCTGAGCCTCCCCTCTGAGCATCTTAGGATGGACACATGGACACGGAAGGATCTGCAGTCTTGGTTCTTACCCAGAGTTATTCCAGCATCCAGCAAAAATGGAAAACAACAGCTGCTCCTGGACAAAATAAACCAGTGGTGCAAACCTCCAGCTCTCCCCTTTCCAACACAGCTTTCCTGAATGCCTCCAGTACTCATAACAACCACTCTGATCCCAAAGTTCTTGGGTGCTACCACAGAGTTTCCCATCTTGGCCATAGGTGAAGCTCACATGGAAGATTTCTCCCGGGCTGCTGAACACAGAGGAATTTCCCCAGGCCTGCACTGAGGAGAGCACTGGACTCCACAAACAGCAGGTTGTTAGATCAGGAGGGATTTCTCTGGGAATGGGACAAGGCAGGGATGGTTTTCTCCCAGGTGCAGGATGGTTGCTGCATCTGTAAATAAACTTCCATCCAGTTTCCTGCCAAAACAGGCCCTCACCTTCCCCTGGACAAATCACCAAAAAGTTTGGCACGTAAGATATACAGGAAATAAATCTCCCAGTGCATGAGCAGGGAAGATGTGGCTCAGTTCAGCTGTGCAGGGCTGGAGTTGTTCCTGCTCCTGCAGGGGACTTTATGGGATGGAGGTGCCATGAGGAACAGCTCTCCTGGCACCGTGGCCACCAGGAGCACCACAAGGAACTGCTCCCAGCTGCTGCAGCATTCCCCACTCCTGGAAAGCAGGAGACCTGCACAGGTTATCAATTACAGCTCACTGAAGGAAGGAGTTGCCTCCCCTTCTCCACTGAGGGAGAACAAACTCCGAGAGATCCCACAGCAGAGGAAAGAATCAATTTTGGGTCTTTGGTGGTGCACCTGAACCACGAGGCTGAAGGATTTCTCCTCTTTCCCCTCCTCTCCTTACACCAAACTTTACTCAGGAAGTTTCCAGCCCACCAGAGCAAAAGACATTTTTATTTTAGGTGACTATCTCAGCCCCAAGACCTAATTCCCCTGGTACAACCCACTCTGCCCACAAACAAGCAGAGGCAGAGAAAGAGGGCGGGGAGGGAAAGGTTGTTTCCTCTCCCCTTCATCCTCTCAAGAATGAAACAACAATCAGGGAGATTTACAAAGGATTTTCAACCCAACCGTGCCACTGGAATGCACGGGCCAGGCGGCAACAGGGGCTTTCACTGCCGAGTTAAGAGGCATTAGCTCTGCCCCTGGCAGCCTGTGCCAGGAATTATCCCCCCACGCCGTCCCCTCCTCGGCTGGACAGCTCCCGGACCCCCCATCCAAACGCCTGCTCCTCGTCCAGCCACTGCTTATTTTTATTTCATTTATTTTTTTGGCCTAACAACATTTCTTTTGGCCTGGAACCTGCTCCAGCACAGGCGACAAGGAGCTGGGAGTTTTGGTGCAGGGAGGCAGGAAAACGGGGAGCAGCGGGATGGAAGATGAAGAATTAACCCTGACAAGGAAATAAAAGGTTTGTTTTAACCATTAACTCTACGTGGTCTAGAGGGGAGAAAAAAAAAATCCCCAAACTCCAAAAAGAGACAGATTTTCAGAATATTGGGGCTTTTCTTTAGGGTTTTTTGGGGGGAGGGGGGAATAGTTTGTGGGTTTGGGGTTTTTTTCTTTTACACTAGTGAATATCCTTTCATCCCAGGATCTCAGCTCCACCCCTGGCATAGGGTTAGAGAAATTCATGCTCTCAGGCACAGGGTGAGATTGCTGAGGCATCCTGTGCAGGGCCAGGAACTGGACTCAATCCTTGCAGGTCCTTTCCAACTCAAGACATTCCATGATTTTTAATCTAAAATTGGGCCCAAAGTGACATAGAAAACAAAGGACATTTCTAGATGCCACTTAAGAAAATATGCATAATCATCCCTGACTTGATTTTGAACAGGTTTTGGTGGGATTCAGGACCAGGAAAGGACCACAAATGTCACAGAACACAGCAGAAGAATTTAGACAAGATTTTAAAGACAGGAGACCAAGGGAAGTGGCCCAGGTGCTCAGTGGTCTGAGCTTCCTGTGACAAACTTGAGCCCCATGGAAGCTCTGTCTCTTTTGCTCCTTCCACAAATCCCAAATTCCTAGAAGCCAAAATGTCATCTATAAACCTGCATATAAACCTTGATTTTCTGTTCCAAGCCAAGGAAATCCAAGTTCATGGTCTTTCTCACCAGCTTCCCTTATCTGGGAAGAGTGCACAGAATAAATGACGTTTGGCATTTAAAATCTAAACAAAGAGGTCCAAAAACCCCCATAAAACTTTATTCCCTCTGCTTCTTGCACTGATGCTGCTTTTTATGTATTCCAGCAGGTTTACCTAAAGGGAATCAGAAAATATCGCACAGGGGGTAAAGGCCATTCCTTCAAAAGGGAAATTCCAGTTCCCAAAACACCTCCTGCCCATCCTTCTGGCTCTCCACAGCTCCAGCTCCTGGCACAAGGAGTGACCAAACCCTGCAGATCCCGCCAGGGCTGGAAGCTCCACAGGGAGAACTCTGCTCAGGGCAGTGCAGGGATCACACCTTTCGACTCAGACCAGGCACAGCATTAAAAAAATAACAATAATAAACAGCAGACTTTGAGAAGGGAGCCCTTTTTTCCAAACTGCACATCATTAAACGTCAAGGCTCACTGCCACCGGATGTTGTGAAGCCCAAAATGTGAACAGGCTCCAAAAGGGATTAAACACACTCAGGAGAGGGAGGTTCATCCAGATGGGTGATGAAACACGAGGGCTCAGGAAGCCTTTAAACCACAGGCTGCCAGGGGTGAGCAGGACACGTCAGGAGCCACATCACTGCTCCCAGTTCTCCCTGGACCCCCAGAGATCCGGGTCTGTCTGGAGAAACCTTTGATTTGACCCCACGGGGTTACTGCTGTGCTCACAGCCACCTGCAAGACGCCTTTTGCTCCAGCCACAGCATTTAGACATTTAACATTTAACCCACCTGCACTCTGGAACCCTTTGGATGACGGCAAGAACGGCCCCAGAGGCATCGAGCACACACCACACTGATATTTTTGCAACTGGGGCCTTCCAGGGCTTATAAAACAGGGAGAGAGAGGCTTTTTACAGATAATAAGGAAGGAATAGGACAAGGGGGAATGCTTTTAAATAAAGAGGAGAAATTTAGATGAGGTGCTAGGAAAAAGCTCTTGGCCGGTGAAAAAACAGGTTGTCCAGGGAAGATGTGGCTGCCCCATCCCTGGAAGTGTCCAAGGCCAGGCTGGATTTGGGCTCACAACAATCCCAGCACAGCCCCCCAGGTCTGCAAGGCCAGGATGGATGGGGGTCTCAGCAGTCCCAGCACGAGCCCCCCACATCTCCAAGGCCAGGCTGGATGGAGGTGTCAGCAATCCCAGCACGACCTTCCCAGGTCTCCAAGACCAGACTGGATGGGCTCTCAGCAATCCCAGCACAGCCCACCAGGTCTGCAAGGCCAGGTTGGTTTTGGGCTCACAACAATCCCAGCACAGCCCCCCAGGTCTGCAAGGCCAGGTTGGATTGGGGCTCTCAGCAATCCCAGCACAATTCCCCACGGCTGCAAGGCCAGGCTGGATGGGGTTCTCAGCAGTCCCAGCACAGCCCCCCAGGTCTGCAAGGCCAGGTTGGATTGGGGCTCTCAGCAGTCCCAGAACGACCTTCCCAGGTCTCCAAGGCCAGGATGGATGGGGCTGACAACAATCCCAGCACAGCCCCCCAGGTTTCCAAGGTCAGGATGGATGGGGCTCTCAGCAATCCCAGCACAGCCCCCCAGGTCTCCAAGGCCAGGCTGGATGGGGTTCTCAGCAATCCCAGCACAGCCCCCCAGGTTTCCAAGGCCAGGATGGATGGGGCTGACAACAATCCCAGCACAGCCCCCCAGGTTTCCACGGCCAGGTAGGATGGGGGTCTCAGCAATCCCAGCACAATTCCCCACGGCTGCAAGGCCAGGTTGGATTGGGGCTCTCAGCAGTCCCAGCACAGCCCCCCAGGTCTGCAAGGCCAGGTTGGATTGGGGCTCTCAGCAGACCCAGCACAGCCCCCCAGGCCCCAGCGGGGCTCCCACCCACGGGCACGCTGGGCTGTGGGCACGGCCCCACGGCCATGTGTCAATGTCACTCTCCCGCTGCCAGGGAATGCATCTGACTTCCCACTCCATTCCCGTTTGTCTCCCTCACACCTCAGCCAGCCCTTTTGCCCGCTTTGGGGGGTGAAGGCTGAGCAGCTCTGCAGCAACAGGGTCCAGCCTGGGCCTTTCCCTGCCTGATCCCAGCTGAGGGATAAATTGTGCCGTCCATCCCGAACACTGCCCGCTCTGTTCCCGGCAGATGCTGCAGCCACAGAGCTGCCCTTGCCCAGACCACAGAGCCTGGCAGCCAGGGAAGAAACTCCTTGGAGCCAAGGCAGCAGCTTCCCTGGCTGCCTGGAGAGATCCCTGTGCTCCAGCAGCTAAAGAGAAAATCAAGTTTACTCTCCAGACAACGCAAATGAAATTAAACCTTTGAGGGAAGCAAAGAGCTCGTCAAGTTCATTTGGACAGAAAAACAACTGGAGAATGAGCTTCTTCCTCCTTCCCCAGCCCTGGTTTTATATCCAGGACCTGGAGGTCCCAGCTGGAAGCAGAAACTGGCTCTTGGTCAACTTCTGGATAAATGACAACTTCTAGAAACAAGCATGTGGATTCAGGGAGGAGGGGGGTCAGCTCTGCCCTCCCCTCACAACGTTACCAGCCCCTATTAGATATCCCAGGGAGGTCAGCTCGTGGAGGGTTGGGATGGTTGGGCGGTTTGACACATCATCTCAGCTATTTTGGGAGCAGTTTACGGGTCTGCAATTCCTCCCCTGCACAGCCCCGATAGCTTTTCCACTCTAATGTCACATTATCCTCGTGGCAGGTTTCAAAACTAGACAGGTGAAAAAACAAACTTTCGGTGCACTGGGCAGAGCAGGATGCACGAGAGGCACTGGGGTGATGGGGTGGTGGAAGTTCATCCCCGCCCTGAGCCCCAGCACAGGTTGTGGGAATCCCTTGTGAGCACAGAGGTTGATTCCTCACAAAACTCAACAGGAAGGCACTCAAAGGCTCTTGCAGGAAACTCATCCCATGCCAAAAGGTGTCTTGGGAATGGCTTCCTGAAGGAGTCTTGCAGTCCTGAAGCTTCAAAAGCCTCAAATGGGACTTAGGGGGTCAAATCTGCAGCCAAACAAAGCAGCCCTAGCCAAGGTCTCAAACTCAGGTAAGGATGAGCCACCAGTGCAGGGGAACTGTTCGTGCTGCTGCATCCTGGAAGTCACCAACATCCCAGGAAGTCACCAACACCACACACCATTTTTCTGCTCCACTGTCAGGGGCACTGCGTGGTCCTTCCTCCCCTGCCACCCCCTGAGCGCTGCCCTTGCCCTGGGGCTCCCCCAGCCCCCCAAAGCTCTGCTCCTCCACCTTCAACTTGTCCCAGCAAGAGGAAAAGGGAGAGGACAGTGTGAACATCTGCCCTCAACCCCTGATGTTCCTTCACCACCACAGGAACTGCCTCACCTCCCTCCAAGGCTGCCCCAGGCCCAGCTTTGCGGGAGGGAAGCGGATGCTGCGGTTAATCAGAGGGGACAAACGGATCAATATTGATGTTTTTAACACACCTCAGCTCCCTTCCGACTACAGAACCCTGGCAAGGGCCTCAGCCAGCCCTACCCTGGCCAGCACTTCAGGTGAACACCCTCAGGATACTTGCTGAGTTCAGCACATACCTGTTTTGGGGTTTTTTATACTACATAAAGTCTGTCTGAACAAAGAGCCACGTTAACCAAAATACTCCAGGCCAGGGAAAGCCACAGTTTTATCCTGTGAGTGCTGCTGAGCAGACAGGACTGCACAGCATCCGTAAAAAATGGGAGAAAGAGGGAGAGCCTTTTTTTTATACAGCCATAGGATGAGCAGAAAGAGTTTTAAACTAAAAGAGGAGCTATTTTGATTAGATATAAGGAAGAAATTCTTCCCTGTAAGGCACCACATCCCTGGAAGTGTCCAAGGCCAGGTTGGATGAGGCTTGGAGCAACCTGGGATAGCAGGAGGTGTCCCTGCCATGGCAGGGGGTGGAATTTTTAAGTCCCTTCCAACCCAACTCAATCTCTGATTCTCTGATCCACCTCAAAGAAATGCATTTGTGCCCAGTAATTGACAGGAAAGTCCTTTGTGCCTCGTATTAAAGCAGCACGTGGGGCACACTCCACCAACCAGTATTAAGGAAAGCATTTCCTTCCTGTATTGATCATCCTCCCACCCCACCAAGTGGCATTAAAAAGGCAGGGGGGAGGACAACAAGCCAAGTGTTATACATAGCAAATTCTGATTAGATTATGAAACTTTAAGAAGATCTTAACAAGTGGACAGTGTGCATTTTACATAATTAGCTTGTTACTTATAAATGCCTCCCATAGTGCCAATGGCAGATTTTCACCACCTAAAATAGCCTAAAGCTGTCGGATTCAGGAGCTCCTGCCATCCCAATTTAGACCAACTCAAACACACAAACCACGAGGTGGTTTCGTTACACCAAGATTAGGGATTGAATCGGCTCTTGTGTGCCTGCGGGGTGGAAGGGGTAAAAGATTACAGAGGGCAAAGACATATTATGTCACGGTGTGCCTCGCCAGCCCAATCCTCCCTGAATGTGGCAGCTGTTCCTCGCTGTGTTTGGGGAGATTTCGGGTTACTTTTGGGGGGATGGAGCTGGCTTTAGGGCTGGATGTGAAGTTGTGGGATGCCACAGCTGCATCCATATTCATCGAGCCCAGAGCTGCTCCCCGGCTCTGTGAGACTCATCCTTCATCAGACTGGGGCTGTTCCACGGCAATTCCAAGAACCAGCCCGGAGCCAGCCTCGAGTTACAACCGCTGCCTAAAAAAGGTGACCTCAGGAGCAGCAGAGCAGGTAAAGGAACTGCTTGGGTTGGAAGCTGGGGGTGTTTGAGAAGCCCCAACAAAGGCAGAGCTGCACTGTGTTATTCCTCTGCCAATCCTCTGCGCCCCTGGTGCCTGCAGTTAAAGGGAAAACATTTTCAATTTGAATTAAAAAATGCAAGAAAACAATATAGGTGGTATCTGGAGGAAAAACTCTCACAGAAAGAGTGTCCACAGGTTTAGAGTCATCCCAGCATGTAAACATCATCCAAAACACCTTCAATCAATCCTTGCAAGTTCCCAGTTCCTAAAACACCCATCAAAAGCTCAGAAGAGCAGCAGAGCAGAAAGAGAGTTCCTAAATCATGGGTTACTCATAAAAATGGTGATGCATCTTCACCTGCTGAATGGGACTGAGATCAGCAGAGCTGCCATGGGCTAATGCTGGCTCCTTTCACTGGGCATTTCCAAGTCCCAAAGAACTTGAGGAAAAAGGAAAATGCTTCTAGTTCCTTCCAAGAGAGCTGGAGAGGGACTGGGGACAAAGGATGGAGGGACAGGACACAGGGAATGGCTTCCACTGCCAGAGGGCAGGGCTGGGTGGGAGATTGGGAAGGGATTCCTGGCTGGGAGGGTGGGGAGGGGCTGGGCTGGGATTCCCAGAGCAGCTGTGGCTGCCCCTGGATCCCTGGAATGTCCAAGGCCAGGTTGCACACTTGGAGCACCCTGGGACAGTGGAAGGTGTCCCTGCCTGTTGCAGGGGGTGGAATGAGATGATTTATCCTGTACCCTTCTAATCCAAACCATTGAGTGACTATGATTTCCCTTTTCCCCAAAAACAGAAAATGGGGAGTTTGGGGGGGGTCTATTCCCCAACCAATCTCCAGTACAGGGTTTGCCTCTTTTCCTTTGGAAGGATTGCTGGGTTTCAGCTGAACCGAGGGCGTCAGGTTTCATCTGTGAGAAACTACAGAGAGGCCAGAAGCCCCAGCTGAGAGAGATCCCAATAATCCACACATTTGGGGAAAGCCAACTGCTGCAATTCCTGCACTCAGCTCAGAGCGTGAACCCAAGAGGCTGTTCTGCCTCACGACATAAATTGCTTGTGTTGAAAACACAGGATCCATTCCCAACCCAGTTTTCTAAAGATTCGGAGATATTCAGCTGACATCTCATTTGAAATAATTATCTACATCCCTAAATTCATCTGAAACCCAGAATGCTGCAGAACCCATCTGTGAAAGAGATGAAGAGACGTGAAAGTTTGGGGTCTAAATGGTTCCTTGTGAATTCCTTCGGGAACTAGGAGTGGAAGAAGCAAAAGGAACTGAATCATTACAGGCAAATTACCTGCATTTGAGCCACTCAAGGGCCAGGAAATATCAGCATAATTCTATGTATTATGCAGTAGGAAATCAATTCTGTTAAGAAGAATAGTAAAAATGGCCATAGTGTGCAAGGGAGCAGAATCCTTTTCCACATTCCCATCTTAATTCCCAAAGGACAACTAAAGGGAAAGGAGCAGTGGGCAATGGGAGGAGCAAACTCATTTTGAGCATTAAAATTCATTCATGTAGTGCCACAATAAAAGGCAAATTGAGGGAAAGAACATTCACAGTTGTTCCCAAGTCATCAGTATTCCTCATTTTCCAAGCTTTAGGTTTCCCTGGTGTGACAACCAAACATAGGATGACCTATAATAATTCCAAACACTCCGAAGTAATGAAAAGAAATCTGATTTTCAGCATCAGGAGGGATGCTGGAGTAAGTGAACTCTTGACAGCTTTCTCTGTGCTCTGTGTCTCAGGCAGCACCTTAAAAACACCCACGAGGACCCAAATGTGTTTTCCATGGAATACAGAACATGGATAATGTGTTCTAAATCAGCCCTTGGGCCAGGCAGTTAATGAGAACAGTAAAGAAATATTCAGTAATTGCCCATTCACTGAAAGAGGTGAGGAGTTGCAGAACAAACCTCGCACGGAATCACGGGATGAAATTCCATGGCAGGGTGCAGGCACGGAGGGGATGGCTGAGCTAACTCCTTCAGCTCTCCTCTGGAGCGTCCCAAATTAAACTGTGAGCTCTTAATTAGCAGTAATTGTGCAGTAAAAGGTGTCTCCAGACACCTGAGGCGCTGGCATTGAATCACGAATCACAGCTGGATTCACCTGCAGATGCACTTTGGTGCTTATGCTCAGTTTTTCCACGGATTTGCCAGGAATTGTGTCCAGCACTACAAAGGACAAGCAAATTCCAGCCTATACCTGAGGGCACAGGCACACCAGGGAAATCCTGGGGCGTGAATAAATAAAAAAGGGAATATTTTTGACAACGCAGGTGGAATTTGTCCGTTATGGAAGCACAACAACAAGGGAAATCAAAATTAAAATAAAGATTAAAACCCCCACATGGGTATATTCCATAAGCAAGACAGCTTTGCTGGAAATCCTCACAAACAACCTGAATTCTCCTTTTCAGCACAGCTCTTGATATTCCAACACGAGTGGGGATAAAGAACACTGAGAACCCCTCTTGAACTACTCCATCAACAGATGCTCATTAGAGCTAATCACAACCAGAGCAGCCCCAGCCCGAAATGGAGTTTCCATCTGTCTCCAAAATGCACGTGGGCTTAGCTGTACAAATCCCACATCCCACCTATTTCGGTGGATCTGGAGACTGACTCATTATTCCCAGGAGGATACAGGGCACAGCTACATGGAGCCTATCAGAATTAGAGTTAATAAGCTAAACATATTAAAAAAGTAAACCCAGAAGGTTCTGAATCAATTTACAGGTGTTGCAAAAGTGATCGGCTGTAGAGTAAAATCTAAAAAAAAAATATGAATAATGATACTGGTATCTTATATGGATAAGTCCATATAAGAATGGACTTATATTGCCAATTAAAAATTAAAATAAAAATTGCTTATGAATAAATCTCCTCAGCAGGGAGGATAAGCAACACCAGAGCTGCCCACTCAATACATGAAGACAATTCAGGGCAAGAGAAGTTACAATCTGTCTGAGCCTGCTTGCACTCCAATTTAGCCTGAGGCTTTTTTCTTCTCTGAATCCTGTGGCAAAAGATATTTAAAAAGAAGGGTATGGATGCAAACTGAAGGGAAATTCAGGAGATTCAAGAAAGTTTGGAGTTTAAGCAGACACAGACCCCAGGGTGAGATGTGCCTTTGGCTTCTCGGACAAACTGAACCAGAATTCCCAGCTTTTTAAGCAGATCCCACACAGCCATGCTGCTGAAGCAGCAGCTGAAACCCAAGAGCTCTGTGACAGAACTTGGCCAGGTCCTTCCCTGGAGCTGGGATCGCATTCCCCAGCCCCTCTCTCCATCCCAACCCGAGACTTTCCCGCTGGCCCCGTGTCAAGAGCCCTGTCCCACCCCCGGCCGTGGTGGCTCCCCACCGCCAGAGCCTCCTCCCAAACCTCCCGCGAGGCTGGGGAGGCCTCCAGCACCCCCAGGGACACCAACCTGCAGCTCCCACACCTCAGTTCCTCGAAACCCCGCGGGCCCAGCCACAGGAACGCGAGCGGCGGGAGCTCGCCAGCTCTGCGCTCTCCCCAGGGTGCCGTTTGTGTTCCTGGTGGTGAGGAAAGGAATCCCTCCAGTTTACCCCCAAAATAGCAGCGGTTGAGAGTGGCCCAACAATGTATCGCTCACAGGCAGCTGGAGCGACAAAAAGCACTGAAACCAAAATCATGGAGGCACATTTTATAGGGAGGGAACGACTGGGAGACGTTCACTTTGTTGTTACTCGTCTCAGGATGAAGGGAGCAAGAATAACCCATGGCAGCACAAAAATATTGCTATTTATCATCAGAAATACTCTTTGTATTAATTTCTTCCATCCTGTGTCGCTTTAAGCAAGAACTCCAGACTCTTTTCCCAGGATCATGACTTCCCACCCAACTTTCTCCTGAAGGATATCCACACTGAGGGCTCTGATGTTCCAGTAACAAACCCTGATCCGTTCTAGAGCTGTCAAGAAGCAAAGTGAACTTCAGCAAGGCAAACTTCAGCTTCGAGGAGGAAAGCAATGCCCAAAGAACACAAAGATAAGAGGAAAAACCTTTCTAACATGATTTCTTTGCGAATCAAAAGCATTCTTCACCCTGGAATTTTCCTCCGAGGTAAAGAGGGCCATGCCACTAATTAAACAAAAAAAAGCCCTCCAAGTTTCCAAAGCATTTCAAGTGATAAAGCCCAAGTTAGAGCCTGAAAATAAATCATAACAGTAACATGCACACACTTGAGAGAAGGGGAAAAAAAAACCAACCCAGATATAAACCTACACTGGAAAAATCTTACACTTCAGTGTAGCCAAAATGCCAGTTGCTACATGTCACATTTGGGCGCTCCAGGCAACGTTATCACAATGGCTAACAGGGGCAGGCAGAGCTCCAAGACCAAAGTCCAAAGCCCAGGAGGACACACAGATGCTCCTCGGAGAACAGGGATGGCATCCCAGGCCTGTTGCTGAGGCTTTCACACGCGTTCAGCATCCTGAGCAGCGGCGCGAGTCAGAGCAAGGCTGCGACCTTTGGGACGCCATTCCCGGCTAATCCTGCCTGAAGGAGGGCCCCAGAAAACATTTAGATTGAAGGATCCGTGAGATTAAGATGTTTATCCATCCCGTGTCCTGCACAGGCGGGATTTCAGCGTCTCCTGGCTGCACCAGCTCGGGAGGACCAAGGGCCAAGAACGAGAGAGGGGAAGGAAGGATAGCAACGCTAACAACTCCCAGTGTTTGCTGGAAACCTGTCCCCAGGCTGCAGATGAAGGAGTCAAACAGGATCAGGGGAGATTTTCCCTGCATGGAAACACCTTGGGAGGCCGAGCTGACGCAGCTGTTGGGGGCAACAAGGGAAGAGCGCGGTGTGAGGCTCTGTAGGGTGAAATGCTGAAGTTTCACAGGTGTTCATACCTGGATTTGGCCAGGAGAAGTGCCATGAACCCCTAAAGGTCACCCCAGGCTATCAACAGCCCCAAGATGACTCAGAACAAATGTTAAGGTCAATTAACTCCTGCTCGGGCTGCAGAAAACAGCTGCATGCAGAGCTGAGGGTCTCCCTCCCATTCCAAACTGGAAGGACATTTGTCCCAACAGAGTCCCAACAGGGAAACCTCGTGGAGACACTCAAATCATGGAATATCCTGAGCTGGAAGGGACCCACTGGGATCATCCAGTCCAACTCCAGCCCTGCAGAGACACCCCAACAATCCCACCCCTGGGAGTGCTGTCCAAAGGTTCCTGGAGCTCTGGCAGCCTCAGGGCTGTGCCCATTCCCCAGGGAGCCTGGGCAGTGCCCAGCACCCTCTGGGGGAAGAATCTGTCCCTGATCTCCAGCCTCAACCCCTCAACATCTTGCTGCTCTTCTCCTGGATGCTGTCACTGGTCCCTAGAGAGGAGATCAGTGCCTGCACTGCCAGTTCCCTCAGGGGGAAGCTGCTGACTGCTGTCCCAGGAGGGTAATCCTGAGCTCTTCTGAGAGCAAGGGAATGAAGGTCTTCAAAGCAAGGGAATGAAGGTCTTCAAAGCAACTTTGGCCACTTACCATGGAAAAACACACCTTGGACAAAGTGGGGGAGAGTTTAGGTGATACAGTGGGAGGGAGAATGAAGACAGCGGCAAGAAAAGAGAATTTCCCAATGCACGTGGAATGAGGAGACAGGGATTTATGGAGAAGTGACCAATTAAAACATTTCTATCCCACCTTCATCCTGGAGTAATTACCATTTGTAGAGTGTCCATAGCAGTTTGCAAACTCCAGGTTTAGGGAGCTCAGACAAGACAATTTGGGTCACAGATGAGGAGACAGCACAGAAAATCCACACCGAGCTACAACTGCACTGCTGTTCCCAGAGAAGCTGTGGATTCCCCATCCCTGGAAGTGCCCCAGGCCAGGCTGGACAGGGCTTGGAGCACCCTGGAATTGTGGAAGGTGTCCCTGCCATGGCAGGGGGTTGGAATGGGATTGGCTTTGAGGTCCCTTCCAACCCAAACCATTCTGGAATTCTACAGTTATGCCTTTGGGTGCTGCACAGCGGGAGATCCATGAAGGAACAGGACAAGTCAACCACTGCTTCCATAAAATTTCTGGGCCAATACCTACTGGGGCTCATTTAGGATGATGGGAAGTGGGTCCTGGCAAAGGATGGTCCCTGATAATTCTATGTTCTTCCACATTTGGTCATAATAAGTGAATGGGTGGATCAGAGAGAAACCACTGGACACTTCCCAGCAAGGTTTTATGGCTTAAAAAAAACCCAAACAACCAAAACCACCCCCAAAAACCCCAACACTAGTTCCACACTAAAGGATCCAAAGCTTGCAAGGCAGGTTTAATTTTAGAGCACACTCATCGGATTTGCTTACATAATTTTCTTGATTTGGAAAGCTTTTTATTTTCCTTAGTGAGAAAAGCTGTCCAAATTTATCACGTTAAGTAGGGGGCTGCTTGCCCAAAAGGATCTTAAAATACATTGGCTGCGATTTTCCTTTTAAAGTTTGCATATCACAATTAGGGCAATATGGAATTAGAGCAGCTTTAAAGAGTGAGGTGGGAAAGAAACCATTAAAAAGGACAAATCCTTACCAAATTATCCTGGCCCCCAAAAGCAGCGGCCCTCAGGTTGTCCAGAGGCTGCTGAAAACAGGGCAGCACGAGATCAAGAAGTGTTCCAGTGTGAACCCGTTAAGCAGGATGCATATAAATCCCACAGCAGAGATTCTGAGTGATTTTAAGCGTTTTCAGTGATTTTGAGAACATCATTTTTCTGTTTGGAACTACTGGGGAAGATGCTGGCGTCACCTCACTGGACAAGAGCTTGGTCTGCAAAGAAATTTCCCCTTTGGCTCCACAAAGCCACAAGGAGAGGACTTGGCAGCAGCTGTGATTCTACTCCAGATTTAATTCTGTCCAGCTCCTCCACCCAACCACCGCTTGATCACAGAATGAAGTTCTGAGGTTCTTCAAACCTTCCTAGGTTTGTTCTTCCCAACATGAAACCACAAAAAAAGCCCTCAAATCCATACACCAACATCTCACTCAATCCATTACTCCCGATTTTGACGCTGATTAGTTGATTTTTGTAGACGGAAGTTGAGGATCTCCCCAAACAGCAGAGTTTCCATCCCTGTGGAAAAGCTGCAGGAGTCGAAAGAAGGGGGCAACTTACACAGAAAATACAAAAAACCTCACCAATCCCATGAATGCCACAGGTCAATGTCCTCCAGAGTGAAAGTTTACAGGAGGAAAAATTCAGTTTAGGTGATGCCAGGTATCTTCTACCTACTGAAATCACATTTTTAGGGCCACTCCAGCAGACCCTTTCCCTCCACCCAATGGTCACAGCAACACACAATGGAAGAAGGGGAACTACAAGCGAAATAATTTAATTTAGGTTTAAAACACAGCTCCCAGGGCCAGGCAGGTCTTGCATTTAGGTTTCCAGCTCTTGTGATTACTTACAAGAGCAGCTCTGGAGCTCTATGATCCCCCCAGGAAGCCACAAGGGATGGAAACTACACTGGGCTGCTCTTGGATGTGAGCAATTCCCACCTCGAGGGCAGCTTGTGGGACTCCCTCTTCAGATGATGGTCCCAAACTCAAACTTTGTGAGCCTGACCTCAAAGAGGCCTTCAAAAAGCTGTCCTAGAACAGCAAGAGAATCATGGAATTGTTTGGGTTGGAAAAGACCTTAAAGATCACCCATTCCACCCCTTGCCCTGGGCAGGGACACCTTCCACTATCCCAGGGTGCTCCAAGCCCTGTCCAACCCACTGAACACTTCCAGGGCTGGGGGCACCCCCAGGTATCCCTAAGAGAGCAGAAGGTTTTGCAGGATGTGTTAGTGCACCTCTGTTTAGATCCTGAGGTTGAAAAGCAGCATCATCCCCAAATAAAAATGTGCCATGAGGTCAAAGAGCTCTCAGCAACACCTTGGTGTCTTCTCAGGAGCTTCTCAGTTGGACACTGACACAAAATTGATGCGTTCTCAGCAGCCTTTGTTTTCAGTATTTCCCAGAGCAACTGTCCCCAAAAGTCTCAAGAGATGCTAAGGATGAAGTTAACAGCCTCGTGTCTTAAAGAAGGAAACCCTCATGGTGCTAAACTCACCAGCACTGCCACCAAAACCGAGGGAGGAAGAGCTCGTGGCCCAGGTAATTAAAAACAATGTTATATAACTAAAAACGTAAATGAAAAAAGGTATTTCTTTTTCGGAGGGCACTCTTTGAGCATGAATAGAGATTTAGATGAGATGTTAGAAGAAATTCTTCCCTATGAGAGTGGGGAGGTGCTGGCACAGGTGCCCAGAGCAGCTGTGGCTGCCCCTGGATCCCTGGAAGTGTCCAAGGCCAGGCTGGACAGGGCTTGGATCACCCTGGGATGGTGGAAAGTGTCCCTCCCCATGGCAGGGGGGTGGGACTGGATGATCTTTAAGGTTCCTGCCAACCCAACCCTTTCCATGATAAGAATAAGAAAAAAAAATCCTCCCCAAATGTGGCCACTGCTTTCCATCACCGCCCCAGAAAACTTCAGCAGAGAAACCAGACTTGGTGCAGAACCACAGCAGCCACACCGTCCCTGTTTGTGCCAGCTCCCAGCCAAGCCTGAGGGCCACCAGGGACTGAGGAGCAGCTTGGCGATGTCCTTCAGCTGCTGTGGAGAGGGAGGGAGGGAGGGAGGAGTTCCTTGGTGGCAAGAAAATGAGATTAAATCAGCTTAGGGTTCAGGCAGAGCTGTAAGCGAGACGCAGCCTCTGCAGGGCAGCACAGAGGGGCCTTTGAGGGATTTCTGAGCTCACAGAGAGGTCTCACAGCCCCAGCACATCAGGGCAGCAGCAGCATCCATGTCCTGCCTCTGTGCCTTGTCTGTTCCCCTCTCCTGCGGGGACTCTTCAGGAGAGCCGTGAAAAACCCGACCTAAAGAAATTCAGGGTTGGTTCACACCACCCCTCCCAAAAAAAAGGAAAAAAAAATCCTTACACAGCTGCCAGCTGCTGCTGTGGCCACCCAAACTGCTCCCCCAGCTCTGAAGTGATGCTGAACTAAGGAGAGGAGCTGAAATATCCCGAGCAGGAGGGGAGGGTGAAGTTACACAGGGCTATTAGTAAAATAAACCTTGCTCTGGCACGCTGGAGAAGCCTTACCCAGAGCAATGCTGGCACTCATTTCAGTCCCTGGGTTTAACCCTTCCTCTCCTTGGAAGGGAAAGGTGGCAAAGCTGTGCCAAGCAGCCATTCCTGCCACAATCTGCTGGAAGTTGCTGCTTGGGGATTAAATTTGGATACAAAGCAGGGGTCTCACGGGAAGGGTGAGGGGTCAGGATAGCATCAGAGCAGAGAATGGGGGGTAGGGATGAGGACCAGGGGAGGAGAGCCCCATCTGCAGAGGGGTCAGTGCTACCTCTTCTCCCTTTCAGGGTCAAAATGTTTAGGATCAGCATGAAACAAACAAAAAAAAAGTCACTTTTTTTTTTGTTTTTTCCCCCCCAAGGGATCTTCCCTGGCACTGGCAGGATTCCCCTCTTCTCCTCCACACCCACATCATCCAACACTTCAAGTGCAGAGGAAAAGCCCTGTCCCACCCAGCTCCCTCCAAATCCAGGGCACCACATGGAATGACTGTTTTTCACCAAAACTTCAGGAAAACTCAGGCCAAGAACTCTTTCACAACCACAGCTCACCCTCAGCTGGAGAGAAACTCCTCAGCTAAAGGAGGAGTGTGCTGTTGGCCAAATATTCCCAGTTCATCCAGAGACTTCAGGACAGCAGGGAAAAGCTGATGTGTGACTCACTGCCCTGCATTTTTAAGTGAAAAAAGCAAGGAGCTTGGTTTGAAGAGTTAAAGGTTAAAAAAAAAAGTAAAAGAAAACAAAGTTAAAAAAAAACATTAAGGAGAGTAAACACCTCTAAAACACCAGTTTTAAGCAGTGGCTCAGCGGATGCAGGAGGTGTTCAGAGGAGCTGGTTCACACATTAGCTGAGGTAAAATCTGCAGCTTTCTAGCTGAGGCTGCCTGTGTTAGTCACCAGTAAGGGGACACTCCACAAGGCTCAACTGGAAGGAACCGAGCCCAGGAATGCAAAGCAGGGTGGTTAAACCACATCAGCTTTGGAGTGCCTCCTCCAAACAAGGCCCTCAAGTGCCCTTAATTCAGTTCAGCCCGCTTTGCGTTGCAATCAAGCCTGTGAAAGTGAATTAAGGATCTTTAATCCCCAGGGAGAGCGTTTCCACCGGGGGCTAGTTAAGAGTAATTGAACTAATCCACTTTAAAAGTCAGTTCAGATTAGCTGTGCTGAGTGGCTGTGCAGATGAGGAGCACAGGGACTGTCTCTGGCGTGCAATAATCCCATCAATCTGCCCCGGGGAGGACAGCTCGGGCCTGGGAGGGATCCAAAACACTCCAGTAGGAGCACTAATAGAAACGTCTCCTTGTGCCTGACAGGTGCCATCTGGTTGCAACCAAAGGCATTTTCCACATGGGTTTTCTGGGCAGACCCCATTTGCTGAGCATGGCCAAGGGGCAGTTGGGTTTTCTGGGCAGCTCCCTGGTCCTGGCAGTGCTGGCAGCATCTCCTGCTCGAGCCACGCTCGAGGCTCACATCCCCTCTCTGAAATACCAAATCCAGGCCTCCCTCCATTCCCCCCGTCCCAAAGGGCTCAGAGGATGGATTTTGGGGTCTGTGCAGGTGGGAGGGGGCCAACTCCACCCTGCACTGATGGGTGGGGGTGGGATTGGAGCCCCCATTTAGTGCTACCACACCCACCCCGCTCTTCTGCCAGCTCCCAGTGGGTGTTTCCCACTTCCCACTGGTTTTCATCCCAGCTTTTCCACTGGTGAGAGCAAAAGCAGGTCAGCCCCACACAATTCCCACAGAAACAGCGATCAGAAAGCTAAGAAGGGCAATAAAACAAATCAAACAAAGGGCTACCAACCACCCCAAACCACATC
The DNA here is from genome assembly GCF_021018805.1 of Prinia subflava. Taxonomy (NCBI): domain Eukaryota; kingdom Metazoa; phylum Chordata; class Aves; order Passeriformes; family Cisticolidae; genus Prinia; species Prinia subflava. The sequence goes on along the minus strand of NC_086247.1, from coordinate 151,990,988 downwards.
CTGCCTCGATTTTTACTCCAGGTCCCCCCTCCCCAGACCCCGCAGCGGCACAGGGCAGGCTCAGCCCAGGTTTGGCCTTTCTAGGAAACCACGGAGCCCCCGTTTCACGCAAGCCAGTTCTTCCCCAGCTAAGAATAATCCCCCCAGCTGCTGTTTGATGTCCCCATCGCCATGGAGGCGGCGTTTTTTACCGGGGAGATCCAGAGGGAGAGGCAGCGGGGCTGCGTGTGTTCGCTCCCGTTAATGTTTCCTGTGCGGTTCGGGCAGCTTTACCTACAGGTATGTTTATTCCACTACTTTAGCAAACCAGCAGACTTTTTAATGGAACTGTTGATATTTTTCCTGGCTGCTGCTCCTCCTGGAGAGGCGAGGCAGCGTACAAACGGAGTTCATTCTTAGCTCCAAGCCCGGAGCTGCTCTGCTCCTCCTGGGACCGCGGGGAATTGAAGGTTTCCATTGCACTGGTCAGGTTTCTTCCTTCTCCCAGCCTTCAAGTTTTAGACACACAAACAGAGGAGCTCGGGCAGCTGACAGGAGCAAGAGCAACGTGTGGCTGGTGCTTGAAGCAAGGGCAGCAGCTGCCCTGCAAATCCAGCCACGCATCTCCCGGGCAGGCTCGGGGAAAGGAGAGCAGGTGCAACACTGCACCCCGAAAGTGAAGCCTGCACCACTCATCTTGTTCTGCAGCCAGACCTCGTGGGCTGAAGCTTGGTGTTTCCTGCTTTTAAACACGTCAGACCTCACCAGGTCAGCAGGAAGATTCCTATAAATCTGTCTTTGGATCCCATTTATTGCTGCAACAAGAGGAGAAACTCCAACCTAGCAGGCTCTGCTATGTCAGGCACACATTGAAGGCATTTTCAAACATAATCCACAGCCCAACAGCCTTTTGGGGCTCTAAGAAGAATCAAAGGACGTGCACCACATCCCTGACTCAGATCAGAGCCTGCTCACTGTGAGGACACAGCAGATGCACCCAGCGCAGATCCTGAGCACCCTCTGCTCCCTTCTCCCACAGCAGGGTAAAATCAAACATCCAGACAGGTCAGACACCAGCTTTAGAGCCACTGCAACCAAAAGCCCCTGAAGGGAGCCTCCAGGGAGCTCTGGGAGCAGAGCAAACAGCCCCACACGGGCAGGGAGGAGCAGCTGTTTGGACAAGGCCACTGACCCCTCCCTGCCTCTGCCCCTGAGGTGCCCAGGGGCAGCAGAGCATCCCTGTGAGCAGCTCACCTCACCCCAGTGCTGGCTCTCTGGGGGCTCTGGGGGCAGAGCAGTCACTCCTCACCACGAGGTGCCCCGGTCTGTGAGGGGGAACATCCAGCCCCTAGCAAAAACACCCCAGAGCCACGGTGTGAGGGGTCAGTGAGCCTGCGCAGCCCCAAACTGCGGCGTTTGTGTCGCGGTGACTCAGCCCAGGCCGGGCTCTCAGCTCAGCTCTCAGATTTTCCATGAGGCTCTGCAGCCCCAGGGATGTGGTGCCGAGGGAGGATGCTCTTCTCCTCCCCTGGTGCCTCCCACCCTGCCCAGTGTGGGACAGCCCTGCTGGGCCCAGTCCGTGCACTGGGAACACAAAACCCCCAAAGGCACTGCAGTGACTTCTGAGGCATCTGCACAACACCAGATTTGTTTGTTCATGGGTTGGTGATCCCTCTGCCAGCTCAGGAGTCCAGCTGATCCTGCAGGATGGTGGCTGGTCCCACTCCCCTCCAAGCACCATCCCTTCAGCCCAGTGCCCGCCCTGCACCTTGCACCGAGGCAGGGCTCTGCCTGCAAACACCTTTTCCTCAGCTCCACAAACCAGCATGGACATCACAGCTCCCAACACTGACCACAGCCACTGCCCAAAGCCTTCCTCAGCCCGGCTCACACCCTCCAAGGGCAGCTCTGCAGCTCCAGCCCTCTCTCCAAACTCACACTAAGCCTCCGGATTTCCAGAGTCAACATGGGACACGCCAGAGGATAGAAACAGTCCCCAGGGATGCAGCACAGCTGTGCTAATGAGCCAGAGGAAGTGTTGGATCTTTGGTCAGACCCTGTAATTCAGCTCAAGTGGCTGCTTCACCTCTGGCCCGTCAGATCAACTTGTTAACCACAGACTGGGAAAGAGCTCCCTGCTTGCTCCCAGCAGGAGATTTATCCTTGGCAGGGGCTGAAAATGCCCCTGCCCCCCTCACCTTTGATTGCAGAGAGGCCCAGAGATGCAGAGAGAGAGCTGAGCTCTACATTTGCCAGGTATTTCAAGATCTCACCTTACACGGGGAGAGGATTAAGGCTAGAAAAGAATTTTGTCAAGATTAAGCCAAACAAGTCAGTTCTTTTAAATCAAGTATCAGTTCTGGTGAACTGTCCCCAGAGGGGTTTGGGCTGCAGGATTGGGTTTCTTGTCAGAGGAGATGGGCAGCACTGGAGAGCAGCTGAACACCGTGTTCCTGAACTGGGATAGGCCCCCTGAAGTCATGGATTGCCCTGGGAGAGGCTCTGCAGCCAGCACCAGTGGATCCAGTCCAAGGTGGACGCTCATCCCAAGTGCAGTCACTGAGCTGGCTCCCACATTCCCAATCCAGGATGGCCTGAGGCTCAAGCAGGATGTGAAGAAGCTGAGAAACACCAAAATACGACAGCCTTTCCCTGTTAAACTCAAGTGGAAACACATTTTCTTTCATTAGCTGCGTAATTTTCATAGCCTTGTCTGGTGAGCCCTCACCTACTCTTGCCCACTGCCTTAGGAGAGGCTCTGCACCCATGGGAGACACGACTGGCTGGTTTTCCACAGGAATCAGGAGACACTGGATCCAAAACAAAATTTAGGGGAAGCAAAATGGTTTCCCCTGTGGGAATCTGGCAGAGCTCCTGCAAACAAGGCAGCGACCCCTGATGCCTTGGGAAGGCTGAGCTGGAGCAGAGACCGGGCAGAGCTGGAGAATAAAGCAGAGATTTATTCAAAGCCCTTGAAGGACACACCTTGGGCAGCACAAGAGCCTGGCCAGGCCTGCACCCAAGGGGGGCCCAAAATGGGCCCCAAATGGACAAACGCTGCCCAGGCCTCCCCCTTGGATCAGTTTGGGTCCATTGGCACTTTGGGGTTGGATTGTCCAATGCCAGCTGCAGGTGATGCAGTCCCATCCTTCTTGTTTTCTCCTGCAGCCACCGCTGGTTGTGCTCTGGGGCCTGAGAACTTGTGCCAGCTGTCCTTGGTGTGCAGCAGGAGAAGGATTTGTTTTGTGTGGCTGCTGTGTGCAGAGAGCTGAGTGAGCCTGGGTGTGAGCTCAGGGGCTGGAACACAGGGAAGGGAAAACTGAAGGGATCACCCTCCCTGCAGGCAGTGAGGAGCTCCAGTGCCAAGGGCCAGCAGAGTAAATCCACCCCAGAAATCCCATCCCGAGAGCAGCCAGCTGCCAGGGATCTCCCAGGGATCCCAAGTGTGGCGTTGCACGGTCACCAGGTCAAAATGAGGCCACCCCAATCCCAGCTTCAGCCACGGGCAAGGAGAACCATCCAACATCCAGGAAATTAAACATCACTCCCTGGACCCTTTGGAGAGTGAGGTGTTTGCTGACAATGATCCTAAAACAGAGCTGGAAAACCCCACAGGGTCCTCTGGAGAGAATCCTGCTCTTTGGCAGTGGAAGCCATTCCCTGTGTCCTGTCCCTCCATGCCTTGTCCCCAGTCCCTCTCCAGCTCCTCTTTAGGCCCTGGAAGGAGCTCTAAGGTCTCTCCACAGCCAGAGTTAAGAGGTGCTGAAGATCCAGAAGCAGAAATCCCAGTGCCAAGCCATGGGCTCTGAGAGTCAGAACAATTCATCTTTGCCACCTGTGTCACCTCCCGTGCATCACCCAGGGGTCAGACTCAACACACCTCCCTGTGCACCTCAAAATAAGCTGGTAACTTTTATTATTATTTCTTTGCTCATCAATTGACCTCTTCAATTTGGCCTTGAAAACAGCAGTGTCTCGACCCTCTTTGTGCTGGGAGGCTGCTCCACAGAAATTCAGAGAATTCCAACAGCAGTTTAACGTTCTGGTTAAACTTCTGCCCATTCCTGCCAGGATTGCCTCAGCCAGCACTCAGGGAGGGCTTTAAGCTAAGCTCAGCTATCCCTGTGGGCCTCTTTCAATGCTTCCTTCATGTCTAGAGGAAATCATCTGTTGCTCCACATCACAAAATGCCACCTCCTGCTACGCTCCATGGCCAATTTTGGTGCTTCAGTCTCTGGAAGACTCCAAGGAGTTTTCCCAAGAAAGGAAAGTTTTGCTCCCATTGGGAAACTCCTCCATCCAGCGTGTGGCAAATGCAGAAATCAGAGCAAGTTTTGCCCCAAACTCCATGACCACATTTGGTTGCCCAATTTATACTGTTTTAATCAGCTAGGCCAAATGAATCTGCTCATGAAATCCCTGCCAGCTCCCATCCAGCCTGCTGGGAATCAACAGGAATTGGGTGTTCCATGCTGTATCCCAGACTCAGCATTACTGTCAGACACTGTTGAGTTTGCATATTCTGTGGTGGATGGAGAGAAAAGAGGTTTTCCTCTATGTTCTTCTCCAAAAAAGAGTTCAGGGTTTTTTTAACCTGTCATTTCCTCTTCCCCCAAAATCCTTCAGTGACTGAATTAACAAAATGCTCCCCACACCTTAGAGAATGGTTTAGAATAACAGATTGGAAGGCTACAGAGCACAGTCAGGAGCTGCTTGATCCATTTGAAACAAGAGTTCTTGGTAAGAGCTGAGGGGGGGGAAAAAAAAAAAAAAAGAAAAAAAAATCAGGATACATTTTTTTTCTATCAGCTCCAGCAAATCCTGTAACTGCTGTGTTTATCCACGGAGTCAAAATACTCTCTGTTCCACTTCGGGAAGTGCAAACACACATTACAATAAAATGTAAAGTTTGCTGAGCTGATAAACTTCATAAGTGTGTTTTATGACAGTATCTGGAGAGATAAGGCTCATTAGCACTTACAGCCACCATCTGAAGGAACCTTAAAAAGCACAGCTACAAACAGGAGAAGAGGAAAAAAAATTTGCATCTTGACGTCAAAAAAAAGCTTCCAAAGGGTTAACCCTTTCCACAATAATAATCCTAATAATTTCTGGGTCCTCTCAGCTTGACCTGAGCTGGTTCCTGAGCTCTGGAGAAAGGAAAACAGATCCCTGGCTCATGTTAGTGCAGGACCTGCAGCCACACTCTGCAGGAGGAGCAGCGGCCCCCCAAGAGCATTTAGGAGTGCAAACAACAAGCCCTGTGCTCGAGGGCTCCTCAGGTCAAGGAAGCAATTGTGTGAACACACTACAAGCCACGAGAGAGATTTCTGGCCGCAGAGAGAAGGGGCTGCTTCAGGGCAGAGCAAAGCCAGAGGCTCAGCAGGCTCCAGGTTGGAAAACAAGGTCCAGGAGAGCTCTTGGCTGGCTCCAACACACCCCTGGAAGTTGGGAACTCGGGAGGCCGTGTCCAGCAGAAGGTTTCAGCATGAACTCAGCACCGTCCCACCCCAGAGGGGTCTCTCAGGAGGCAGCTGGAGGCACAGGGTCAGAAATGGAGAGGGAGCAGATCAAGACACTTGCAATGCATCAAGGCCTCTCCTCAAACATCAGGGGAAGAGCTGACCCCTGTCTCTTCTGCAGAACTCAGGTGGCCACAGAATCCAAGCCCTGAAGGGGCCACATTACTCCATGTAACTGGAGCAGAGAGGATCTACACGGAGCTTCTGGCACCAGAAGTCCTCCCACCTCGCCCCAGTGGGGATATTCCGATTTAACATCTTCAAAATCCCCCTCCAATCTAACTCCCTCTTTGAAGGCATCAACAGACAGGGATGAAACAGGGGACAGGGAAGGCAAATCCAGTCTTCAGCTTCACGATCTCCATGTCCCACCACCCCTGTGCAGCTCTGGACCATGAGTGCCTCATACTGTGGAAATACCAGTGATGTTCACTGGTCCAGCATCTCCTCTGGCTGCCCAGCCACCCCCACAAGAGCTTGAGCTCAGCAGTTTCTTCTGACTCAGATTTTCCACTAAAAAAACCTTAAAGAATGTTTAAATATCAACACTTATCAGAAATAACAACACTGTCAGCATGTCCTTAGATGAAAGGAATGGAGCAGAGCATCCCTGGGCCAGAAATACCTACAAGAGAGCTGGGGAGAACTTCTGATGCAGGTAGATAGCAATAGGATAAGTGGGAATGTTTTAAAGTGAAAAAGAACAGGTTGAGATGAGGTATTAGGAGGAAATCCTTGCCTGTGAGGGTGGGGATGCCCTGGCACAGGGTGCCCAGAGAAGCTGTGGCTGCCCCTGGGTCCCTGGAAGTGTCCAAGGCCAGGCTGGACAGGGCTTGGAGCAGCCTGGGATAGTGGAAGGTGTCCCTGCCCATGGCAGCGAGTGGAACTAAAAAAATCTTTTCTAACCCAAATCATTCCATGATTCCCCAAGAGGCAACCACACCAAGTCTGCCAGCACAATGAATTAATCTGACAGAAAAGATGATGAAAGCAGCAAAAACTGACAAAACTCGCTCTGGTCAGAAAGATCCAGACTGAGCAACATCACAGAGGCTTCTCCGTGCAGCCTTCCAGACTTTCCACTTAACTTGCTCCCCTCTCCTGATCCCACAGCCTAATTCAATTACCTGCCACTGAATAAGCCTTAAGGCGATTCTCATTACCCCGATAAAGCACAAGGCCTTTAATTATTAAACACTCTGGGGCTTTTTGTGTTGGGGTTGTGGGGCTGGACTCCCTTTTATTGTTGTCAGCAGCTTCCAGAAATCAAGTTAATCATTGACCAGGCCCTTTCAGCAGGAGACCAGAGTCCTGTGGATTCCTGGTCTCTGGTTCTGCATCACCAGCCAGGCTAAAGGAAGTCACTGGCCTCCTGCTTTGCCAGGTACCCACTCAGCATTCTCCTAGCAATCCATCTTCCCCCTCCAAGGTGTCATTTGCAGCACTGCGAAAAAGCAAAGTGCAATATTTGCACACGGAGGCTCATCATGAGCCTGAGCTCAAAGAGGAACAGCCCCAGGTGAGGGAAACTGAGGCACGAGGCAGTGGTTCCAAAACGTCAAGCAACGTGATCAATCCACTACTTAAGCCAAAAAAATTACTAATCTCTGTCTGAGCTGATGCTGCTCCATCCCCTGCAGGCAGGAGGAGCTTCCAGGCACTTCCCAGCCTGATTTGGGACAAATCCTGTTCCCCGGGGATGAAGATGCAGGTCTGGCACAGTTATTTTTCCAAACATTCCTGGCTTTGGCACCTCATCGAACCCAGTACCACTTCCAAGCACCTACAAAGCAAATGCTGCTTGTGGGCACGGGGCTCCCTTTCCAGAGAATGGAGGTTAAACTCCGCTTTGAGTTGACCCAGAGAGGCCAACTTTGGGAGCGACGCCAGGCAGGACTCACAGCAGTGACAACTCACCCAGCTCCAAAACAGCAAGAGAGGGGAGGAAAAAAAAAACCCAAAACCCGCACCCAAACCAGGCAAACCCTTCCATTTTCCCAAGGAAAAGCCCAAATGCAGCACCCCAAACCCCACGGGAGAGGCAGAGCAAGCGGCAGAAGCGCTGAGGGCGGGATGGCCGGGCCGCCCTCTCCAGCTGTGTTTGCCTGCGTGCCGCATTCCTGCCTCGCCAGCCCAGGCCAGGTTTTGTTGTTTTGGGTCGTGCTGGGAAGCAGCTGCTCCGTCTCACACACACCAGAGCCCGGCGGGTGAAGCCACCGCGGCCTGGCCACGGCGCGGAGCCGCAGCCACGGCCCCGCGCCGCCCTGCAGGGACAGGGACAGACACCCGGGACCTGCCATCACCCAGAGCGTCCCTCAGGCTGGACAAACGGGTGGCAGAGCCGTGGGATCGCCTTCATTGGAGGTGACATTCCAGCTGATGGCTCTCAGGGACTCGCGGTGACTTCTCGCCCCGCTCAGGAGCCCACCCTGCTGAATGGCCCTTCAGGACCAACATTCTGCCCTGTTCTGAGTCCCTCCTGGCAGAACTGCACCCTAAACGACCTGAGGTTTCTATCCTGTGGCAGAGCAGGGCACCTATTCTGCACCTGCCAAAGGGAATAAAAATACACCGCGCTTCCCACACGCCAAACGCCGCGGCGCAGCTCTCGGGAGCGGCGCGTTGGTAAATTAGGGCAAGCTATGCTTCCCCTCCCTCCCTCTCCCCCCCGTGAGCATTTGAGGGTTCCTGTTGCCTGCGTGCAGGGGACAGATCAGTTACATTTATGCAGAACATTGCAATCTGTCAATATAAACACTATGTAAGCATGAGCCACTTGTAACATTACTACTGTCTTGACAAGTGTTTGCAGAGGGGGCAGAGCTGCTGGGATCCTTCTGCTCCCGCAGGGAAGGCAGAGCAAATCCCAGCCCGCAGGAAAAACACTTCTTCCAGCATGAATTAAATAATTTAGGAAAAAAAGGTGCATCAAAACTGAATCAGACTCTAAATCAGAAGCTGTAGAAATAGAGGGAGGTTGATTTACGGCCTGGGTCACCCCAGACCCACGGATCAGGCAGCTCAGGAAAGCAGAAGCTCCTCCGGGCTGGTTTTCCTTCCCACCAGCACAGGCCACAGCAGGATTGAAGTTCCTCAGCCACCCTGTCACACCAGCACGGCTAATCTTGTCACCTGCCGCTTCCAAAGCCCAGAAGTGCAAGTCCCAACACAATTCCCAGGTGCCGCCCTGGCATTTCCACCACCCCCAGCCACATTTGCCAGAGGAAAGGGAGGCAGGGGAGGCATTCAGAGCACCAGAGGAGGGAGGAAAACTGAAATGCAGGGATCCCGGCAGCCTGGGGCTGCTCCAAGCTCCCCCCAGCAGCCGGGTGGGAAATGGTGCAAATTGGTATTCAGACAGCCCAGCTGCACATGAAAGCAGCCTCGCTTCTGGAGCAGCCAGGGCATCCCCGCAGGCTGACACCGATCCCGGGGCAATGCCTCCCCCTCTGGTGCAGGCTCAGCCTCTCCCGCTGTCATCCCACCCCAAAATTCAGCCACCACCACCACCATCATCCTCCTGAGGGGCAGCTCTGAACGCGCAAAAAGCCAGCAGGGCTGCGCTCAGTTTTTAAAGTGGACGTGCTTTTTTCTCTTTATCAAGAAGTTTCTTATCAGATGAGGTTTTGGAGGTGTAGCCTTGCCACATCCTTGCAGCCAGGCTCCTCCAGCTGTTTTCCAGGAGTTAGGGCTGAGCCAAACCCCTCAGGATCCCTCTCGAGCAGGCGCCTGCAGGGTCTCAGCTCTGCTGGGTGGCGGCCCCGGGTCACGCTGGCACCTGCTCAGGGAGGAGGGCAGCAACACCCAGGATTCCCCTCAGAAAAAGGGAAAAACTCTCTCCCTCCATGCACTGTCACCTCCAGCACATCTCCCAGCCAGGCAGCTTGGAAAAACAGCAGCAGGAGCCCCACCTGCACCACGGCTTTAACTCCCACACACACTCCAAGCTCTGCTTCCAGAGGGCATTTATCCTACTTGGCTGCTGTGCATCCCTCCAAGAACAGCAGGGCCAGGCTTCCAGGGAAGCAGCAACCTCCAGCCAGGGTCTTCCCAGCCCAGCATCCCTTCCTGCTGCCCCCCGGGACAGGCACAGACATAACTCCAGGCTGACACAATCTCATTATCGTGTAACCGTGCCCCATTTCTGTCCCTGGGCACTAATTCCCCACCAGGCCACACATTTGGAGACACGGAATTCTTTCCCTGAAATAAGACATTGGGGCTGGTGGGGGGGAAGGGATCGTCCACAGCTGTCCCTATTCCACTCCAGACTGCAGAAGGGAGCAGCCAAGCTGCAGCCACAGCCTGACATCTGCTTCACACAGCCCCACTCTGTGCCCCACCACCTCCTCCACAGGGATGCCAGCACCCAGGAGGGCCAGCAGGGCACCAAAAGGCGGCTTTGGTGATGCCTTGGACTCAAAAGGAGCATCCCTTTCCCTGCCTGGAGGGTGTTTTAGCTCAGGTGATGCAGCCAAGTTGGTAGCAGGGATTTATCAGAATGAACAGACGTGCTGCCTCACCTGGAGCAGCTCCTCAATACAAAAAAAGATCAACACAGCCTTCCCAGGGCACTTGCAGAGTTCTGCAGGAACAGCCAGCTTTCACCAGGCGGGATTTCCTTTCTTATCAACAAACAGAAGCCCACAGCGAGGAGGGCTCAGCTCTTCTCACACACCTGTCGGGTCTCACTGTGGATTATCAGGACCTGGGACCTCAGCACTGACTATTCCCAGTGTCCCCAACAGCTCAACCCCTGCTCTAGGAAGAACAAAGAGGGGATCAGCAGCAGATGCTGCTCCTTCACTGGGGTTTGAACCAGAGACGAGGATGCTTTGCATAAGCAAACCCCACTGCACACCACAGCAGCCCTGGAGCACTCGGAGTGCACATCTGGCTGGGTGCACATCTGGCAGCATCCCCTCCTTACTGCCAGGGAGGGAGGCTCAAATCAGAAACAGCAGCTGCACCAAGACACAGAAAACCCAAAGCGGTCGGGACAGACAGCAGCCACTGCCCTTGGCTCAGAATGTCCCTTCTTGAGCTAAAACCTCCACAAGCCAAGAGAGAAATCCCAGAAGGAGCTGGAACGAGTTACCTGCTGCTCTAGAGCAGATACCAGCACGGCAGGGATTAATAGGGGAGCTACAGCCAAGCTCCTTCCAAAGCTTGTCAGTCCCCAAGGCACAATTCAGCTGCACAGTGCCGGTGGTCCTCGGCAGGCACACGAGCCAAGGGGCTGGGAACAGCCCTGCACACACTGCCGAGGGAGAAAAGGGCTTTTCCTAAAAACCTGCACACACAGGACAGGCTGTTTCCTTAGAAAACCAGCCCCAGCAGCAGGAAGTGAGACGGTTCTGGAGCTGGAAACAGAAGATGTAAGTAGCGCTGTTTGGAAAACTTTGCCAGACCACAGGCAATGGACAAGCCTCAACACCAGGATTTGTTTTACTGGAAAGAAGGGGGTAAAACCTCAAGTCTGCTAAAACATTCTCCAGGGCTGGTCCAGTGGCTCCTACCAGCGGTCACAACACAACATCCCCAAAAAAGAGGAGGAAAAAAAAAAAAAAAAAAAGAAGGAGAAAAAAAACCAAGAATCACCACTCTGGGTAAACTCACACCAAAACCCCTTACACACGTGCTGGCGTCCCCCTCCCCTCTCAAACCGACAACATTTTTGGGACAAACGCCTTAAAATTAAGGATAAGCGGCAGCGACTCCCCAAAAAGCAGAGAGGGAAAACCCCGCACGGAGCCGAGGCCTCGCGGGGGCGGTGAAGAGGAGCGGGGGTGGATTCGGCCGGTCCAGCCCAGCGCACAGAGATGGCAGAGCGGGGTCGGGGGGGATCCCGAATCCCGGGACCGGGGGTCGGGACCGGAGCGGGATCCACCTGCCCGGCGCGCGCCGGGCCAGCAGCGCCCCCTGCCGGCCGCGCCCCGCGCCGCGCACAGGTGAGCGCCGGGGATGCGGCACCCGCGGATCCCCCCAAAAAACAGCGGGCAGCACCCGCCTGCCGCCACCCGGGGTTGAAACTCCGCGGGGGGATAAGGATAAGGAGTTTTCTCCGCGCTGTCCCGTGTTAGAGGCGTTCCAGCCCGCGGCTGCAGGTCCGCTCCGTGCGCGGCAGCCCCGCGGCGGAGCGGAGCGCTCGCCCGGCCCCGGCAGCTCCTGCCCGCGGCCCCGGGGCGCAGCCACCGAGAGCCCGGTGCCGAGCGGCAAATCCCGGGGGACCCCGGGCGCCCGGCTGCGAGCGCTGGGACGCGGGACAGCCGCGGGCACGGCGCGGCGGCTGCCCCCGTGCCGGGCCGGCTGTCAGCGCCTGCGGACGGGATGCCCGCACCCACCGAGGGACGGAGAGCGCCCGCAGGAGCACGGCAGCATCCCCACCTCGGGCGGGACGCGCAGGGAGCAAAACCCCTTCAGCATCCAAAAAAAAAAAAAAAAAGGAAAAACTCAGGGAAAAGTTAACGAGCGGGGGGCACGGGGCACGTACCCGAAGTAGGCGGCGGAGGGCCGCGGGGCGCAGGCGAGCAGCCCTAGGAGCGCGCAGGAGGAGAGCCATCCCAGCAGGACGTGTCCATCCAGCATCTTGCAGCGGCGCCGGCGCTGCTCATCTCGTTCCCCCGCCGCGCCCGCTGCGGCCCCGCCGCCCGCCCCGCTTCTTATAGCGCGGCCGGCGGCGAGAGCCCGAGCGGCGGCGGGGCGGGCCGGGGAGGGGCCGCCGGGGGGGAGGGACGCGGCGGAGGGGCGGGGGAGGACCGCGGGACACGCCCCGGGAGGAGGGACGGAGCGGCGGGGCGGGGAGAGCGCGGGGAAACGGGAGGGAGCGGGGATCCCGGGATGCCGGGGTGATGGGGCTGGGTGGGAAAGGGGTGAGGGCGCTGGGGTCGGGTGAGATGGGGGCGGGTGTGCCAGGGGTGGGTGTGCAAGAGATTGGAGTCTGGGCAAGCGATGGGCGAGGCGTGGGTGTTCCGGGGGTGGGCAGCAAGGCAGGGTGCGGGCGCGCAAGGACGAGGCGTAGCTGTGCCACATCTGGGCAGCTGTGCACGAATGGAGCAGCCGGGAGAGGGCTGGATGCGCCGGGGGTGTGCGAGGGGAGGTTCGCCACATCTGGACGGTGGTGCAGAGGATGGGTGTGGGCAGGCACGGGCATCGCACACTCGTGTGAGCAGTGCAGGGACAGGACAGGAGCTCCCCGGCAGGGTTAATGCCCCGAATGTCCCCCTTTTGGCCCGGCTCTGCGACAGCGTTTTTCCACGTCTGTCACTGTCATCGTCATCCTGGAGGTGATTCCAGCACGCAAGAACAGGAAGGTTCCCCTCCTGAGCGTGTGTGTGTCACACTGCCGAGCCACCCCGTGTCCCCGTGGAGACACTTGGCACTGGGCTCTCATCCCAAAGCCGCTGTCCCTGGGGGTTTAAGCTCAGCCCCACAGAGCTGGGCCCAGCAGGTGACATTTGAGTGTATGATGAGCAGCAAGACTCTCGGGTGTTGCCCTGGTTTTTCTGAGATTTTTTAAAGCCTTCTACTTGCTAATAAGATGGAGTCAGTTCTTTAGTTTCTGTACAATATTAAGGGTCAGTTTTTCACTTTCTCACACTTTGGAACATAAACAACCTTTCTTGTTTTTGTTCACTGCCCTTTGCTTACATATTTCCAGCCTGAAAATAATGTTGGTTGACAGCTGGTCTGGCCAGTGGGGTGAAGGGGTAGCAACCCCAGAAGCCAATCCATAACCAGACCCACAAAATTATAAAAGGAAAAGAAATAAACAGGCTGGCCGCCCTTTTGGTGGGGAGCAGCTTTTCACTGAAGACCTCTGCCTCCGTGTTGTGGATTTTGCGTTCCGGGCAACACTCGGGTGCTGAGAATGGGGTCACCCGTGTTCCTGAGCCCCAGAATCTGTGGACAAAGCAGTTCAGGAGCCACACGTGGGAGAGTTAGTGGGGATGAACCTTTTGTCCTGGAATAGCTCCTGCAGTGACCCTGGGAGCTCGCTGAATTTATTCTCACCTCTGACCATGCCCTTGGGCATTTCCAGTCTTCCCAGCATGGTGTAAGCTGTGTGGGTTCTGCTTATTTTGGGGGTGAGGAGGGGCAAAGATTTTTTTTATTATTATTTTTTTAATGTTTAAAACATCTCAGCCCAATTCCTGACTGCACTTTTGCCAAAACAAAAGCAGCCTTGAGGAAGAGGACCTTTCAAATCTTCCCACATCCACCCATGCATGGGATGTGGGGGCTCCCAGGACTGACACTTGCTGGGGTGGGTGTCCCTTCCATTCCAGCTTCCTCAAATCCACGTGATTATTTGGGAATATCTCAATTTCCTTCTCCCAGTGGTTGGGGTGAAGTGGCACCGAGTCACCTCCCATGGGCCATCACAGCAGGGCAGAGGCCAGAGCTATATTTCAATAAATCCTCATCTAGAGACCTTTCCTCGAGGAGAATTTGGGAGGTAGGACCAGTGCCAGGGTCATGTTGAGTGTCCTTGTCCTGCCACCCAAGCTCCTCCAGCTTGGGAAAAGGCAATGAAGGGCTGTGGGTGGAGGGCAGGACAAGCAATGTTATCACTGGGAGGCTTCGCCTGAGCGTTTCTCCGGTGGAAAAAGCAGTTTAAGACTCATTTTCCAGCACATCCCCGAGAAGCTGGTGATCCCAGCACGTGGAAGGAAACTCCTGTTCCTCCAGGCAGCCCCGGGGCAGAGCTGTGGGTCATGGGGAGGCAGTGAGACCCTTGCTGTTACTCATTTTCTCTGCCCACAGCGAGGTGCCGGACCCGGGGTGATGCCCTGGCCGTGTGTGACTCTTTCCAAAGTGAGGCAGCACCAAAAATAGTCCCCACTTCTGCTTCCAGCCGGGGAAAAAGGGAAGCCCGAGCAGGCACTGGCTCCTCCGGGGCTTGGCTGCTTGGGAACCATGGATGCAGCATCCTCCCGGGATGGCTTTGTGGCTTTCAGGTCCTTCAGGAACCCCTCGGGTGACAGAAATCTCGGTGTTTGTGCTCAGAGCGGTGGCCTCGGGCGGTGTCCCCGCAGCCACCGACAGCAGAGGGCAGTGCCACATCGGCGCAGTGCCACGGCTTTGGAAAGCGGGGATTTTTCTGTCCGGGATGGAGGGGACCCAGCAGAGCCAGGGGGAAGCGGCCGAGTACCCGAGGAGTTTGGTGGTGTAAGTGGCAATTCCGAAGGGTTGGGATTGTTTTCTCTGGGATCAAAACATGCCAGGTGCGAGGATAATGCTGGACAAGGAGTCCCGGAGTTGTTGTCACCTCTGGTCTGGCACCAGCACGAACCCTGTGTCCCCCCCTAACCCGATCCCACGTTGTGCCTCTGGAATGTGCTCCCGCAGGCAGTGACCTGTGAGGATCCAAGCCTGGCATCCCACACAGGGTCCCGGATCCCATTCCCGGTGCCAGCTGTGTCCCAGCCCCGTGGGTGACACCGTCCCGTGGCAGCTCAGGTGCCAGGGTCCCAGCCAGCACTGCCGTGTCCACCCCAGCAGGCTCTTCCCGGGGGATCTGGAGAATGATTTCAAATTTTCCTGCTCCCTGACTCAGCTCTGCCTGAGGCTTCCCCATCCCACAGGAGTCCACACTCCCACCCAGGGTTTTTTTTTTTTTGCAGGAATCCCAGCGCATCCTTTGGCCAGGGCTTCCCTCCCCTCCCCAAAGATTTGCTCCAGGTGTTTTTCTCTGCAGGACCACACTGGGTTCCGCACACCACCCGAGCTTTCCCTGTGGAGAGCTCGGCATTCCGCCCGTGGAGGTCTCTGCACCAACCCAGGGCAGCCACCCCGGCTCAGCGGGGCCATTGAGTCATGGGAGGGTGAGAGGGAAGGAAAATACCCGTGAGCTCACCTCGCTCATCCCTCCCTGCCAGTCCTGCACGGATTCCCCACCAGATATTTGGCAGCGACTCCCAGGTTGGAGTAACCCAAGGAAGGCAGCGAGAGGCGGGGACCTCACCGGGCCGGGTGTCCCGGGCCGTTCCCGGGATAGCTCAGAAGCTTCGGCGGCGCTTCCTCCCGGCGGATCGCCCCCGAGAGGAGCCACTCACATTTCCCTTCCTCGCTTTCCTGAATTAGAAGTGGGCCCGGCATTTCTCTGCCCTCCGGACAGAGGCTGAAATAACAGACAAGAGCCGGGAACGCCGCCTGCCCACGGGGCAGTGTTTGTTCCCCTGGGACCACTCCATGCATCCCTCCCCTGCCACCGATGCCTAAACCTTTCCCTCCCCTGTATCCCAGCCCCTGAGCTCACACCCAGGCTCACTCAGCTCTCTGCACACAGCAGCCACACAAAACAAATCCTTCTCCTGCTGCACACCAAGGACAGCTGGCACAAGTTCTCAGGCCCCAGAGCACAACCAGCGGTGGCTGCAGGAGAAAACAAGAAGGATGGGACTGCATCACCTGCAGCTGGCATTGGACAATCCAACCCCAAAGTGCCAATGGACCCAAACTGATCCAAGGGGGAGGCCTGGGCAGCGTTTGTCCATTTGGGGCCCATTTTGGGCCCCCCTTGGGTGCAGGCCTGGCCAGGCTCTTGTGCTGCCCAAGGTGTGTCCTTCAAGGGCTTTGAATAAATCTCTGCTTTATTCTCCAGCTCTGCCCAGTCTCTGCTCCAGCTCAGCCTGCCCAAGGCATCACCACCACCTCCTGCATTTCCAGTCACTCCTTTTTCACCATCATGTGAACTTCCAGGATGTTTCCTCCCTTCAGGTGACCACACATGGGCTGGAAGCCACATTTCTGCTTCTTTTCCATCAAAAATCACCTTGGGGACAACTCTGAGCTCCAGCCAGTGGTGCTGTTGTACCTCCATCCCTTCCTTGGGTCAGTGAGTCTGAGGGGTGAAAATGTGATGGAAACACGCCAGCTCCTTTCAGCTGGAATTCTGAGAGCCAGGCTGGGACCATCCCTGCCTCCCCAGGGCTCAGGATCGTGCAAACCACTGGAACAGGGAGCAGCACAGCCCTGATCCCCACTCCTGCTCCTTCCCACTTCTGTAAGTGAGGAACAGACCATGGGCCAGTTGCTGTGGAAAACAAAAAGCAAATGAGAGCAGTTTTTGCAGTTTTCCCACTCTCTCCACGCAGAGCAGAGCTGCCTGGAGGGATGTGGGGCTGTTGTAGGGCTGAGCGTGTCCCCTGGGGCAGAAAGTGTGGACACACGAGCTCTGCCCTCTGAGACCCAGCTGGGATCCAGCTGGAATCCCTGGACTCGAAGCCGTGGCTACAGGGCTGCACTGCTCCATTTGCCCTTGTTCCTCTGCAAATCTGCCCCAAACGGGGCAGTCCTGGGGGAAAAGGATCAGAGGTGGTCACAGTGCAGCAGAGCCCCTCAAACCTCAGCAGGGGGGAGGTTTCCCTGAACATCCCTCCTCTCCCTCTGCTGGTTACAGGGCACACAATAAAATAATTTTATTATCTCATGCAAGAAGACAAAGGGATGATTTTTAGGATTTTTTTTTCCCCTTTCCCTCTAATTTAGGAAGCTGTTGCTTCCAAGTTAAGTTAATCCTTCACCTTTTTGCATGAAGTGACCTTGAGGTGCCTCCACAGACCTTCAGAGAATCGGGGAAGTATAAAAAAGTTGGGAGGGAGCTTAAAACCCATCCAGCCTCACCCTGCCATGGCAGGGACATCTCCCACTGTCCCAGACTGATCCAGCCTGGCCTGGGACATTCCAGGGATCCAGGGGCAGCCACAGCTTCTCTGGGAATCCCAGCCCAGCCCCTCCCACCCTCCCAGCTAGGAATCCCTTCCCAATCTCCCACCCAGCCCTGCCCTCTGGCAGTGGGAGCCATTCCCTGTGTCCTGTCCCTCCAGCCCTTGTCCCCAGTCCCTCTGCAGCTCTCCTGGAGCCCCTTCAGGCCCTGGCAGGGGCTCTGAGCTCTCCCTGGAGCCTTCTCCTCTCCAGGGGAACATTCCCAGCTCTCCCAATTCCAGAGCAGAGGGGCTCCAGCCCTTGGAGCATTTTCATGACCCTCTTTTCTTCTCTTCTTGCTTCTCTTAAGGTCCAATCCTTTTGTTCTGGACAAAAGACATTTCTTTTCACTGATGTTTCCAAGAGCTGACAAATTATTTTTTAAAGTACCTAAAAAGGGATTTTTTTTTTTTTGCCTCCTGCTTCTGTGCACATCCTTCCTGAGTTGTGCTCTGCTCTTGCAAAGCTTTTTCTTCACTACATCCATTCCATCAAAACAGCCCCTCTGAGGAAACCCAGGCAGGAATTCTTCACATGGAATTCACCTTCCTGCCAGTAATTTCATGGAGAGTGATGCACTTCATAGTCTGGACCAGAATGCTTTTTAATACAATTAATGCCAGTGCAAAATCAGCTCCCCTTTTTTTTTATGGCAACCAGAGAAGTCAGGAATGAAGGAATTTAGTGAGGCAGAGCTGCAGGAAGGATTTTTTAAATTCTGAATGAGCAGTGCCGGGGAAGCAGGGACTCTTCCCACCTTCTGCCTGTGCTGTAAAACACACGGATTAACCAGCCTTTATTTGAGGGACTGTGAGGAAAATCTGAAAATTGTCATTTCCTTACGAAAATCAGGGGTAGGAGACAGAATTTGTGCACAGTGAGGGAGAAGCCCCTGTGTGAGCTCAGCCCCTCCTCTGAGCAGATTAATTCCATTGCAGAGCCAGCCCTGAAGTGTCCCCGAGTTGTGACACCCCTGGGGACAGCGACTGCAAGGGAGGAGTTAAAAAATTGAGTTATTGGGGCAGGAACTGGGGGAGAAGAGGGAGACCCAAGGGTTCCTGGGAGGGTAAATATCCCAATGCCCTCTGCAGGCCTTAGGGGACCTCTTGTTTACCTCACATGGGGGTGACAGGCGCCCTGGGTGACCTGTCCCTCTGTCCCTGAGGTCACCCACCTCTGCCCCTCAGGGTGGTGGCAGTGGCCAGGGAGGTGCCCCAGTCAGGGCTCTTTGACCTTGAACACATTAAACCATTGAACAGCGGGGTGTGCACCACCCCTGAGAGGGGAAAGGAGAGATAATGGGAGAAAAAAGGGAAAGGAGAAAAAAAAAAGGGGGGAAAGAGTAGAAAGGGGGGAGTAGACGCTGTTTTTATGGAGTTCAGCTGTCCCTGGCTGTGGTCACTGCTGTCACCTTGGAGAGAGGTGACAGAAACCTCTTAAAATCTCTACAAATTCATTTCTGGTTGAGGTTCTGTGACAGTTTCCAGCCATCTCTGTTGTCTGTGGGTGCTGTGTTCCACCATGGGGATTTTTGGGTTTTTTGGGTTTGTTTTTTTTTTTTTTGGAAATGTCTCTAATTGATTGCTGCTCTGATAAAATAATTCCAGTTAAAAAATCCTCCCTCCATTGGCTCCACTGGGAAGGGACATGGGATGTTTGATCAGTTTTTAACACTGCAAAGAACAACAACAACAAATAAAAATAGTGGATGAGAAGCAGGTCTGGGCAGTGCTTTTTCTCTTTTCTTTTTTTTTTTTTTTTTTTGGTTGGTTGGTTGGTTGTTTTGTTTGTTTGTTGGGTTTTGGTTTTGTTTTTTAACAGTGAATTTCCTGGGAATGGAGATTGGCAGGGAAGAGAAGATATCCAAAAAAAAAAACCCATGCTGAAATTCCGTGGGCAGCACAAAAGGTGGGAGAAAATCTCTATGGGGAAAAAACAAAAGTATTCTCAAAGCAGGTCCAAAACATCAACAGACTTCCTTGGATATTTCAAAATGTGACCTTTTTGCCTGCAAATTACACGCTGGCTTTAAAAAAAATCCTCATGTGCAAAGGAAAGGCTGGAAAGGGTGGAGAGAAATGTCCTTGGAAGGGAACAAAACTGAGCTCCCATGGATGAGCCCAAAGGACATTTGCTCTTCTCCAGTTTCATTTGTTGCTGGAAAGCCTCAAAAGAAAAAGAGAGAAAAAAAAAGAAAAAAAAAGAAAAAAGGAGAAAAAGAAAAAAGAAAAAAGAAAAAAAGAAAAAAGAAAAAGAAAAAAGAAAAAAAAGAAAAAGAAAAAAGAAAAAAAGAAAAAAGAAAAAAGAAAAAAGAAAAAAGAAAAAAGAAAAAAGAAAAAAGAAAAAAGAAAAAAAGAAAAAGAAAAAAGAAAAAAGAAAAAAGAAAAAAAGAAAAAGAAAAAAGAAAAAAGAAAAAAAGGAAAAAAGAAAAAAGAAAAAAAGGAAAAAGAAAAAAGAAAAAAAGGAAAAAAGAAAAAAGAAAAAAGAAAAAAGAAAAAAAGAAAAAGAAAAAAGAAAAAAGAAAAAAAGGAAAAAAGAAAAAAGAAAAAAGAAAAAAGAAAAAAAAGAAAAAAGGAAAAAAGAATAAAAAACAAACAAAAAACTCCCCCCCAAAAAAACACAGACAAATAAAAAAAAAACAAAAAACAACAACAAACCCACAGAAAACCCCACCCTAACTAATTTGGTGTTTCCAAACCACCTGAACTTCCTCCTGCCACCTTTTCCCTGTTTTTGGGTTCAGCCTGTCCCTTGGGAGACCCCTGTTGTCCAAAAGCCACTCCCCAGCAGCTCTGGGATGGCAGGAGTGTCCCCAGGGTTGTGTCCTCCATCCTCTGAGCAGCCACACTTACCTCAACAAAAATGGGAGAAGTGCTGCTTCTCAGTCCTGCTATTCCCACTCTGAAATCCTGGAGAAAAATAAAGTTTTTTGGTGTTTTTTAGGAATTTCCCTGAAGTTGGGGACTGTGGCTGTGGCTCAAAACTCTGGGATATTTTAGGACCTTTACCAAGGGAGGTGAATTCCCACTCTGAAATCTTGGAGAAAAATAAAGTTTTTTTGGTTTTTTTTTTAAGGAATTTCCCTGAAGTTGGTGACTGTGGCTGTGGCTCAAAACTTTGGGATATTTTAGGACATTTACCAAGGGAGTTCTCCCCCGAGTCCCCCATCTCTCCAAGCCTTTTTGGGATGAGCAATCCCATCTTAAGGAATGCTGAAGGAGGAGGGATACCCAGCCAAGAGATCTGGCCACCCTTCAGCTGCAAAACAGCCAGAAACAAACTGAGCAGAAATATTTTTGTAGCCACAACATCAAGCCCACCCATCGAAAGTGTGTCGGGGATTTTCCAGCCCAGCTGAAAACTCTCTCTCTTTGCTTTTATTTTTAGAGGACGGGTGATGCCGCTCGTGTTATTTCACTTTTTTTTTGGATGTTCCGTGCTAATAAAAGTGTTTTATTTCTCAGTGTTTTGCTTTCTTTGAAACTGGGCTTATGATTTCCTGCTGGAACTGAAATGTCATTGTCCTGAAGGCTGTCATCTGTCTGGTCCCCTGCCAGAGTGTCTGGGAGCTGGGTGTTGTCACCTGGCTCGGTTTGTGAGCCCTGCCAGGCTTTGGCCAAGCTAGAAGAAGGTTCCTATGAGTGATCCCCCGCTCCTGTGAGTAAAATGAGCCTTTTTTGGAAAGAAAACTCCACTTCAAAAGTCCTTTGAACAAGGGCCTGGAGTGACAAGACAAGGGGGAATGGATCCAAAGTGACAGAGAGAAGGTTTAAATTGGATATTGGGAAGAAATTCCTCCCTGGGAGGGTGGGCAGGTCCTGGCACGGGGTGTCCAGAGCAGCTGTGGCTGCCCCTGGATCTCTGGAAGTGTCCAGAACCAGGGTGGATAAGGCTGGGAGCAGCCTGGGATGGTGGAAGGTGTCCCTGGGTGGATCTGGATGTTCTTCAAGGTCCCTTTCAACCCAAACTGTTCCGTAATTCTGGAGTGTCTGAGTGTAGAGTATTTTTCTTGCTGCCCCACCAGTCTGCTGCCGGTGTTTTTGCCTCCCTGCAGAGCCAAAATACAGAAATAATCATTTTACAAATTCCAGTTGCTGCTCAGGTTCTTGCAAACCTCATCCCAACCTGCTACATCCCTGAAACCCTTTCCCAGGATTGTTTCCAGCTAAGCAGCAGAACAAAAACTCCAGCTCTCAGCAGCTGGAGAAAACCTGAATATCACAGGGGCCTTCTGGTTTTGCTGCCATTCGTTGTCTTCTGTCTCAGCTCAACCCCAAATCCAGTTTGGGAGACAACCTGAAGCCCTGGAATCTTGGAGCATCCCGGTTTCTGTGCCCACAGGGCTGGACGAGCTCGGAGTCCAAGGCTGTGTTGTCTGGTGGGTTTTTGGGATGTGACATCACCGTGTGGGATATTTGGGAAGCAGAGCAATGGGGGACAGGGCCCATTCCCAGTGGAAAGCTGGGATGGATGTGCAGATTCCAGGATACTCATCCTAGAGGTACCAACTGGGTCAGATCAGGCCCAAAATCTGACTTCTATTATATATTTGGAATTTTTCAAGGAATTTGTGTGAGGAAGCAGAGATGAAGTATGTAGGAAAGTTCATCCTTATTTGTTTCAAATAAATGTTTTTTTCAAAGTTTCACTTTGGGAAATCACTGGGTCATCAAGGCTGGAAGAGAGCTTCAAGATCATTCCCTCCAACCATGAACCCAACACCAGCAAAATCACCCCAAAACTGGATCTGCAAGTGCCACAAATGCAGGATTTTCACCTTTTTTTCACTCTTCTTCCCAGCCCCAGAAGAAGTCTTTTGTGTTCTGTTTTCATATTCACTGTACTGAAGAACTTTGGAAATCTGAGTCAAAGGCATCTCCAAGGATCTCTGCCTTCCTGTTTCAGTATTCCTGGGAGGCCTGAGGTGCACCAAGGAAAATTCCACGTACCAAATGCACACATTGCAGAACAGCCCCCCAGTCTGTATCCATGTACTAAACATGGGAGGGGCAAAAAAAGGGAATATCCCCATCAGCGTATCCAGTTGCTGTGCCACGTCCTGATTTTGATAATCTCCAGATAATATATTTTGATATTATATTTTGATAATATCCAGATATCCCTCCTCTGTATTATCCCATCACCAGTTTCCCTTCTCTTTTGAAATCAGAGAGTTGGGAAATTCTTTTCCCTGGTTTTTCAGTGGCATCCCCCAAGGAGAATGAGAGGGGGTAAGTGTGGGACAGCCGAGCAGGAATAAACCCAAAATAAAATCATGGAACGGGATGGTCTTTAAAACACAGGAATGATGCAATTAGATGGTCTTTAAAACACAAAAAGAGGGACTCTAAAACACACATCCAGATGGAACTGGGTGAATTTTAACACACAGGAGTGATGGAGCTGGGTGGTGTTTAAGGTCCCTTCCAGCCCAAGCCCTTCAGTGATTCCGAGATGGTTTGATTGGAAATGCACCTGACAGACACAGCCAGGGTGGGTGGGATGGAGCACCACAATGCCAAAAAGAAGAAAAAAATAAAAAGATTTTATTTGTATTGATATCGGATAGAGAGAAGTGATTAATTCTGTCTCATGTGTTTGGAATGCCTCCGGATGAGGAAATGTGGCCGATTTAGGAGCTCCTGAATCCCCACACAGCATCCCTGCAAAAGGGAGGCTGGAAAACGACTGGCAGCTCCTAATCCTCCTGAGGTTTGCTGCAAAGCGTGGATTTGGGCAGGATCAGCTTCCAAGGGCAGATGGAAATGTGGGGAGCACCTGGCACAGGTGAGTGAGAACCCAAACCGAGGCATTCCAAGGCAAAACCCGCCCGGCTCTGCCGGAGAGGCACCTCCAGGATGGACAGGCCGGGCTGGTCTCTGTGTGGAGCCCATTGTTGAGCCGAGCAGGGGCCTTCCCCTCTGGTTAATGGCTCAGCAAAGTGTGTTGCTTTAATGGTTAATCATCTACTCGCATTGTTCAGCGAAGAGAGCCAGGCAGATAATGCCCCCGGCCCGCCGTTCATGTGACAGGCTGACTTCCCAGCCCCAGCAGGGAAAGGATTTCACACTGGGACCAGGAGGGAGAGGGGAAAATGCCCGGGCTGGGAGGTTCTGGTGGTTACAACCTGAGCAAAAACACGCACAAATCCATATGTGTCTACATACACACATTGCATGTGCAAGAAAAAATGTGTGTGGAGTGGAAACGCGCAGAGATCCACGTGGAATTATTGTTTCCACCCCACAGGATTTTCCAGCAGCTAAATGAGCTGATTGTCTGATATCACAGAATCACGGAGTGGTTTGGGTTGGAAGGGGCCCTACAAATCATCTGTGCACGGGCAGCACGGCTTCCCCTGGAGCAGGTGGAATTTCACACAAATGCTGGTGAGCTCACAGGCAAAACTCGCTCCAAATTCTTTCAGCAGCAGGTCAGACTTCGGGCCATCCCCATTCAGGGTTTCAGGGCCTCGGGAGTATCTCCTCTTACTCTGATTGCAAGTGCCAAGCCTGCACATCCCCCCCTGCACCCTTTGCTGCCTGAGTAGGTCCATCAGAGGTGTTGTGGAGGAGTCAAGGGCCCAGTTGTACCCACTGGTGTCATTTTGGAGGTGTCTCTTGTTTGGACAGAGGGAATACACCATGATTTCAATTCCTGGAAGACCTTGGGATCATTGAGGTTGGAAAGCCAAGATTATCAAGTCCAGCCATTCATCCAGCGCTGCCAAATCCACCTGAACCATGTCCCCAAGCACCAGATCTGCTGTGCCCCTGGGGACATCTGCCTGATCACCTGGACTCATCCACGTGAGAAATCAGAGTTTGGCAGAGTCAAGGAAGGAGCCTCTGGGTCAGATTTTCTCCCTTGGTGTATTCAGCAAATATCCAACTTCATTATTGCATCCTGACTGAAACATCTCTGTGTGGCGGTGACAAATGTGCACTTTCACCCCAAGTGGAGGGGCAGGCAAGGAGTTTTTGTGTCTGTGACAGTGACAGCACGCAGGGAATGACGTGAAGCTGTGCCAGGAGAGGTTGAGGTTGGAAATCAGGAGAAGGTTCTTCTCCCAGAGGGTGCTGGCATTGCCCAGGCTCCCCAGGGAATGGGCACGGCCCCGAGGCTGCCAGAGCTCCAGGAGGGTTTGGACAGCGCTCCCAGGGATGCCCAGGGTGGGATTGTTGGGGTCTGTGCAGGGTCAGGAGCTGGACTGGATGATCCCTGTGGATCTCTTCCAGCTCAGGATATTCCATGATTCTGTGGCTCACCTTACTTTGACAGGAGTTTGATTCCACACATAATCGAAATTAGGCATCCAACTCCACTCCCTTGAGCTGGTCACTTCCAGAGCATCTGCATTCCCACAGGGAACGGGGAGGAGGAAGCAGCACCCCCACCACACTGGGAGTGTGCCCTTTATAACACCCTTGAGGCATTCCCATCACCCTGAGCAGGATATAACCATTTTCCTATCTCCTAAAACACACAGCCCGGCGCCCCAACACCCGGAAACAACACCCAAGAAGGGGAAAAAAAGAGACATCTGAGCCACTCGGGGCTGAGAGACCAGACACAGGACTGGCCTCAGCTGCCTGGAGATCCCTGAGACTCAGCAAGGTCAACACACTCCAAGCCCACTCCAGGAACAACGGCCTTGGCGTTTTGTCATCACCCCGGGAGGAAAGAGGCGAGAGCAGAGTGGTCTGCAAACACTTGGGGTGTTTGTTCCTCCCCGGAGGACACTCGACACTCGGGAAGTGCTTCCAGCCTTCCCGGGCAGGGATGAGGAACCTTTGAAGTGCAGGTTCCCTTCCCGCCTGGAGAGGCTCCAGCAGCACCAAGCCCGGCTGGATCCCTTCGGCTTTGAGCTGGTTTTGTTGTTGTTCAGCAGTGATGTTGCACGGGATGGTGGGGGGAGGTTTGTGGCCACCAGGCTGGAGAAGAGGATCAGCAGTGGGAATTAGCCCCTGTCTCCAGGGGGGAAATGTGCTGAAGGTTCTGAAATCCGGGGGAATGGGACAGGTTTCTCCTCAAGGAATTACAGAGGGAGGAAAATACGGCCAGCCTGAGCTGGCAGGGGCTTTCTGCCCTGGGTCCAGGAACTCCATGTGCCCTTGTGCCAGAGGTTTCTGCATTCCTGGAGGAGCTCATTGGACAGTGCCCACAGCACAGGCACTGCAGGTGATGATAATAACCTGGTATCATCATCATCATCATCATCATCAATAATCATCAATCATAATCATACCAATAACGAGGATAATATATAAAATATATAACCATAACAGCCATACCAATACCTACAGCTGTAGATGATAATAAACCATAAAACCATCATCACAATAGTCTTGTTGTGATGACTGTGTCTCATCATCATCAATAATCATCAATCATATTCATACCAATAATGGGAATAATATATAGAATACATAACCATAACAGCCATACCAATAACTACAGCTCTAGACCATAAAACCATCATCACAATAGTCTTGTTGTAATGACTGTGTCTCATCATCATCATCAATAATCATCAATCATAATCATACCAATAATGAGAATATATAAAATACATAACCATTACAGCCATACCAATAGCTACAACTGTAGATGATAATAAACCATAAAACCATCATCATAATAGTCTTGTTGGGCTGACTGTGTCTCATCATCATCATCAATATTCATCAATCATAATCATACCAATAATGAGAATAATATATAAAATACATAACCGTAACAACCATACCAATAATGACAACTGTAAATGATAATAAACCATAAAACCATCATCACAATAGTCTTGTTGTGCTGACTGTGTCTTATTATGATGATATGATTATGATGTGACCATAATATCATAATCATTAATCGCAGAGGTGATCTCACTGCCCTGGCTGAAATATCCAACCTTGCAAGTGAAAGGTAACAAAGCAAATCTGGCATCAAAGGATAACAGAGGTGGCTTTTCCTCTGCTCAGGGACAGTAAATCAGAGCCCTCTCACCCCACAGTCCTGAACCTGACCTGTTTCAGGACCCCATCCTCAGCCCAGCACAGGAATCCACCTGTTCTTCCCAACAAAATCCCTTTCTGCAGCTCCAGGGAAGGATGAGCCCCCCTGGAGAGGGTCGGAGCTGAAGAGATGAAAAGAGCTCCCTGTGAAGGGCATGGAGGGACAGACAGCCCTGTTTGGTGTAGGGGACACCGAGAGGTGACGGGGTCACCGTATCCACTGGGAATAAACCTGTCCAGAGGGGAGGGAAAGCAGGCTCTGAATGCAGCGACACAGGCTGCAGTTAAACATTAGTGTGACCTGTCTGCAGGCCTGGCTGGCAGCAGCAGGGACAGGGCTGCAGGGAAGTCACCAGCTTGGCTTCCAGGAAACCCAGGACAGCCAGAAAACTCACCAGGAGCTAAAATTCACCATGGTAAATGGTGGAATAACAAGGAGTGTTTTACTCAAAGGAGCAAAGGCGAACTTTCTCCTCTTTCTCAAGGCAGAAATGCAAAGTAACACACAGAAAAACCTCCCCAGCACGAAAAATGAACCTATTTAAAATAAACACACTTCACACCTGCCTGTTTGTCCCCTCTGGTTTAGCCCAGCTCTTCTCCATCCAATTCCAGCCTTTGGGATCTCATCCCCCTGCAAGGCAGATGTGCTCTGATTGCTTTGATTTCAAACCTTTGCCACCAGGCCGATTTTTTTTTTTTACTGGGAACTCAGGAAAAACTTGTCTGAGGAGGACCTTAAAGGCACATTCATGCCTGGTACAAAATGACAGGATGGTCTGGGTTGGAAGAAGTCTTGTAGATCATCCAGTTCCAGCTCCCTGCCGTGGACAGGGACACCTTCCACTATCCCAGGCTGCTCCAGCCTGGCCTTGGACACTTCCAGGGATGGGGCAGCAGATGAAAATCACAGCAACTTTCTCCAGCATGACAAGCTACATCTTTTTGAGGCCACTTTTCCCTTTCCCAAAGGCCCTAGCCCATGAAATTCAGTTTCAATTCAAATCCCATTCTCTGTAGATGGCATCTACAAGGTGCAGAAAATACATATTTCAGCCATCCATCAGTCATTTCTGTGTCCTTCCTCCCTGCAGATCACTCTGCTACTTCCTCTAGCCAGTCTCCCCATCTCACTCTTTCAAAGCAAAACTCTCTCACTCTTTCTCCTCTTTTTGTCTCCTTTTGCACTGTCCTGAGAAAGAAACTGAAATTCCTGGCTGTGCCAGGGAAGAGAGAGGCTGATGATCTCCCAAAAATGCCCAACACAGGTCATTGCAACCCAATAAAAGCCACCAGAAGCTCTGTCCCCAGCAGGGTTTCTCTCTCCAGCAGGTCTAAATTGTTTGCCATGCTGATTTTCAGCTAAATAAAAACTTGAGGATTTAAACCTCCAGTCCTTTACGAAGCCATTGCTCTTGACAATGTGATCCCTGCAAAAACAGCTTGGGTAAAGCTCTTGACATTGATCCTGGGGGATTCCCCTTCCGAATGTTCCTGCAGCAAATGGTTTTATTTTATCACTTCCCAATAAAACCTGAGCTCTGGGGCTCTCAGGTCCGTGGCCAAAGGAAAACCTGGCAGCAGCCCAGGGCAGCTCGTGACTGTTTAGGAGACTCCTGGTGCTGGAATTCATGCCCAAGGAAAGGATGCAGAGGGTGGAAAAGCACCCCCAGGTCCCAGCTGCCGGAAATTCACCAGTTTGGCTGTTTTCTCCTCATTCACCACTGCCCTTAAAGCTCTGCTGGCCACAGAAAGCCTTTGGGTTAACCTCCACACCTTGAAATGGTGGGATTTGGATGCAGATTGAAGCATCCACACTTTGGTGTTCACATAGCAGGGTTTAACCACAGGGACTTCCTAAACCCCTCCCCGGGCTGCCCCGCCAGCCTCGTGCTGCCCTCCCACCCGGCTGCAGGCAGACAAAGGTGATGCCCTGCAGGTCAGGCTCTCGTGGATGTCCTCAGTGCCCCACAGAGCTTCAGACAACACTAAACACCTACCCTGATTTGGGATTTGGGGGCTCCATGTGAGAGGAAATCCAGAGGTTTGTTATGATCTGATCCCATCACCAAACACGGGGGCAATCCCTCCAGTGATCTTTTCTCCTGCTCGTGTCTGGACCTTCTCAAGCTGCATGGAATAACCCAAATGTAAGGAAAACTTCCCTGGATTTGCTGGATTCAGCAAAGCCTTGCTCTGGGAGGTTTCTGACTCTCAGAGACCCTGACGGGGGTGGATAACTTAAAGACCTTTGCCTGATGGCTCCAGCCTGGATCTGGAATGAGGAGCAGAATTTGACCTTGGAGGATGCCACCAACCAGACCAAGTGTGGCTCTGCATTTGCATCTCTCCTTCCCCAGCTGCCAGCGAGGTTTAGGAGAGACCTGATCCCTGATTTCCAGTTTTTCTCCATGTTACTTTTACTGTCCTTCATCCTCTGGCTTTTTTGACTCTGTTTCTGTGGCCGACAGCAGGCAAATGTTCTGCTGTGTGCATTGGGGCTGCTGGGCACCCAGGTTTCTTTATGTCCCTCCAAAATAGTCACACCACATCACTGGGCCATGGGCAGGAGTCACAGGTTGGGTGCTTGGCTTGGGAACATTTTTTCCAAGCTTTTTGTGGTTGCCTGAACCTTGTGCACCCCTGGAGCAAGGGACAGAGTATGTTTGTATGTAGGTGTGTATCAACACATCCTTTTTTTTTGATGGAATTTCTCATTTTCCAGAGTATTTTTAGGTCAAATGCAATTTCCCAGGAGCCAGGTTGGGGCAGCCACCCTGTTTGGAGTGGGGACACCGTGGAGGTGCCTGGATGGGCTTTGTCCATGCTCCAGCTTGGTTTATTGAGTGCCACAGGATCCTGGCTCAGAGCCGGGTTTTTGGGCAAGCACGGGCAGGGTTGTGACCAGCCTGGCACACCTGAGCTCCAAACGCAGTGGGATATTTAAAAGTGAGGCAGGTTTGAGGGGCAGGGCTCCCTCCAGGTTCCTCCTGCAGCCACGTCCCCATCACCCTCCTGCCCTCCCCTCCCCTCATTTTGGTTGTTCCTAAACCTCCGTGAGGAGCAGGAGGGAAGCAATGTGCTCTGCTCTCACGTTGGATTGAGAAGCAGAACCCATCCCCTGCTGTGGGATGTGCACAGGGACATCTATGAGGTTTTTTCCATTCAAGAGAGAGAGGGGAAATGTAGAAAATGGATTTGTAGAGAATTCTCAAAGCCTGAGAGAAGGCTCACACAGTCTTGTGTATCTTTGTGCAAACTTTGAGATAGAAAACGCTGACTTAGAAATGCCAGGGAATAGGACAGACATTGTTGAGAGAGAAATGGAACTGGAAACACATTTTAAATGATGGCCTTGCAAATAAGACCAGAAACTTTGGAGAAACAGAACTGTGAAAGATGCATTGTAGTAGGACCCACAATGGGTAATTTTAGATGATTTGCTTTAAGGCATTAACAGCATTGTGTGGCAAAAGCTGATAAGCCAAGAAACACTTATAATGTATTGTAATTAGGAAATAGTTTGGCTTCTGATTGTGATGGTGTGGATTGTAACATCTGTGCTGTCTCACCCTTCACATGAGACTGAAAATGGAATAAAAGTTTTTAAAACCCCTCTCAGCTGCCCCATCTCTGGGTCAGAAAAAGGGACAATCCATCCCCTGCCCAGCTCCCAGGGGATGCAGTGCAGGGTGCAGCTGCGATTTGCAAGGGCATTTTGGCCCCTGGGAGGGTGTGTGGGCATGCAGAGCTCTCCTGGCCTGTAAATCATTGTCAGCATTTGCACAGAGTGGGCCACAGGTCAGGGGCTGGGCACTGAAGCATCCCCTGCCACCATCCCCTGATGGACAGGCAGCCACAGCCCTCCTGAGAGGGCTCCTCACCCACCCTCAGTGGGGTCCCAGATTTGGGGAGCACAGGGCTGTTGGAGTCCAGGACATCCCTCTGGCCACCCTCTGGCCACCCTGGAGGGTTTGGAGACCGGACAGGGGGATTTGGGATCTGTCCAAGGGGCTCAGGCAGCCTCACACAGAGCCCAGGAGGACACTGCCTCTGATCCCTGCCATGGGAGTGAATGCCCACAGTGTATGAAGAATCACAAGCTGAGAGAATTCAAAATAAGTAGTAGCTAGTTTATCATAGAATGTAAATGTAGAATCTGGGATTTTTAGTATATGGGTCTGATACAAGAGAGTTTGATACAAGAGACAAGATGGAGGAATTGGGGAGTAGCTCCTGTGCTCCTTGTTCTTGCTCTCGTCCCCCATTTTCTGCTGAGTTGGATCTCAAGGATTGGTTTAGAGCAGAAATGACATGTTAACATAGGTAGTAAGAACTGGTAAGATTTTGTAAATACAAAGTTGTGGATGGTGGTTGGGTCAGGGGACCGTACATAAAGTCCGGGACCCTCTGACCCACCCAGTCTGCCGCATGTCCTGCTCTGCTGAGACAGAACTGAGAGATGATGGAGAATAAACAGCCCTGGAAACACGGACTGGGGACTCAGCCTGTCTGCTCTGGCTCCAGCGTGAGACCTTTTGGGCAAGAGAAGCTCAAAAGCCTGATTACCTCAGGGAACAGCAACCCCGAGGAGAATCTCAGGGAACAGCAACCCTGAGACAGGGCATTTTCAGGGGGTTCAGGGGTGCAGGGGGTGCAGCTTTGTCACGTTGAGGTGCCTCCCATGTGGGGGTTCAGCGGGGAAGAAGTGATGGAAAGGACACAGATCATCTGCAGGGAGGCCCCCTGAGCACTCAGTGGCTGCATGATCACCTCTCAGTCCTGGGGCTGGAGCGGGCAAGACACGGGCAGGGCACAGGAGAGCCAGGGCGTGTGCTGGGCTCTGCTTTGGGGATCTTTGGGGACACTCTGTGCCTCCTCAGCACAGCGGCGCTTGTTGGCATGAGCCTGAGCCAGGCAAGCAGCAGCGAGGGTGGCGAACACAAAAACCACCACCACCACCCTGCAGAATCGCCCTTTTAATCCCCTTCTCAACCCTCTTATCAACCTTCTCCTTCCTCTGTTCCCATGTTCTTTCTGCATCCCACCTCCAGGCCAGACGAGTCCTTCACCTCCAGCTCCCCACACACCCCTGAGATCCTCACCAACCCCAATCCTCCAGCTCCAGCTTCCTCCTGAGGGGAAGGCGAGGAGAGGTATCAACCTCTTCCCTCTGTGACAGGGACATGACCCAGGGAAGGGCTGGAGCTGTGCCAGGGGAGGTTGAGGATGGAAATCAGGGAAAGGTTCTTCCCCCAGAGGGTGCTGAGCCCTGCCCAGGCTCCCCAGGGAATGGTGACGTTCCCAAGGCTCCCAGAGCTCCAGGAGCGTTTGGAAAACGCTCAGGGATGCCCAGGGTGGGGTTCTTGGGGTGCCTGTGCAGGGCCAGGAGCTGGATCCATGATCCTGTGAGTCCCTTGCTATCATTATTGTATTTAGGATGGCAGAAATAACGATGTGACTCCAAATCTTCTTGCAGGGCATACAGCAACATTTATTAAAGTGTAGCAATGCATTCCCACACCTGAGCAGTGTCTCTATGTAAGGGAAAGAGTTTCAGCTTACCTTGGAACATGTGAGGAAGTTAAAGTAGAATTTTCTACAGCCTGCTCGTTGTAACTGCCTCAGGGCCAGCACAGAGGCACCGATGGGGCTTTGGAAGTACATCTCAAATCCTGTTGTCATTTTTATTGGGCAAGGTGCCAAACAGCCCACCTAAACAATCGAGTACCAAAAGGACAACACAGAGGTGCTCTAGGCTTTTTTTGGACTGCCTTAGCCAGTGTAAGAGTGGTTTTCACATTGTGTTCAGCTTGTATTTCTTTATTTTATAATGTTTATTAATTTTATCATTATTAAAACCTTTTATTTTACAAAGCATGTCCAGAGAAGTTGTCTCACTATTATTAAGCCATTTCTCTTCCAGGGCTGGACCCTTGGAGGTGTTGGGAACCCTTTTTACACACAGTTCTGATACCACTGGACGTGGTGGGTCATTCAAACCAACAACTCTTCATGACCATCTTTGCAAGTAAACAAGCTGGAAAAAACAGCACGTGCAAAGATCAGAAATTGTTTGGAATGTCTTCTCCCAACTCCCCCAGAGCCATTTCTTCTCCCAGCTTTTCCCACAGCCTGGGAAAGCCTTTCTGACATTCTCTCCTGACCAGGCTTTCAGCACCCACGCCTTCCCACCTCAGGATATTCCATCTTCCTGGAATTAACATCGATTTCAGCCTGGCCAGGGCTGGGCAGGGTCTCCGGGCACCACGGTGGTGGCAGGAGGGGCTGTCCTGGGTGTCCCCAGCTCTGGTCCCAGGTGGAGGCAGGGCTGCAGCATCCCCCGTGCCCTGGGCTCCTCCCCGGGGGCAAGCTGGAAAGCCAAAAAGGCTTGTGCAGCTTCCAGGAGCGTGTTCCTGCTGGCCTGGGCTGCTGGGCAGATAAAAGCAATTCCCACCTCGTTTAACCACTCACTTCAAATCCTCCCAAGTATGTGCGAAGCGGCCAAGGCTCCAGCACAGGCTGGACCTCGTCCATCCTCCCCTCAGGTCCTGTCTTGAAGCAGAGCCACGCTGGAAGGTTCAGGGCTCCTGCAAGTCGCAGCAAAGCCCGGGGCGGGCAGGCCAAGCTGGAAAAGGCTGGATAAGGCTGCAGGAGCAGCTTTTGTGGTGGATGAGGGTTTAGGTGCTGAAGGTGGCCTTGCTACTGAAAGTCAGTGCTTGTAGTCTTGGCCTGAAGCAACAGGAGGAGCCTAAAATTGGGGAAGAGGGTTTTGGGTGAAGCAGTTGGGGTTGGGAGGAGGTGAAGGGCGTGGGGGAGAGGAGAGCTGGGGTAACACAGCCTTCCCTCCGGAGCAAAGTTGGGGCTTTTTCTCCCTAGTAGCCCCTTATTAAACCAGAGTGTGATTTTTGGGGCTGTCCCATGCAGGAGCAGGATTTGTACCTGATGATCCTCGTGGATCCCTCCTGGCTCAGAATATTCCGTGATTCCAAGTGTGACTGGCAGCAGCCTTGTAAAACTCCACGACTAGCACTTACCTGTGCTGCTGGATTATAGCTGGGTGACTCAGCCTTGTCCTGGGCCAGAACTGCACCTTGCTGGGCTTCCCTTTGATGTTTGGGGTTTTTCACCTTGGTTTGGGGGCTTGCTTTCCCTCCCACGGGTCGTGAGTAAGAACTCAGTGGTCCAGGCAATTAAAATCCACACACAGGATGGAACAAAGCAAGTCCCAGCACTGCTCTCCTCCACTTGGCAGTTGAATTATATTTAAGGATTATTTAATTATTAATGTTTAGGGATTGTTAATCAGCAGGAAGATTCCTTCTATAAAAAGCTCAATGCTTTTATTTTGCTTTTTACAAGTTGAGGTCTTAACGCGCAAGGGATTAAAGGTGATGAAAATGGAATAAAAGAAGGGCTCGTATCTGCCTCTGCAACAAGTGTTTCCCCATTTTCTCTGCTTTTCCAGATGTGAGGAGGGAAAAAGGGTTTTTTTCCTGCCTTTCTGATGGATTCTTTGGATCCCTGATCCCCAGTCTGGGACTCCTGTGGTTCCCAGGTGAGCACCTGACCTCCTCAAAGTGCCGTGGCTCACTGAATTATTAACAACTGGATTTTCCCAAGGCAGAGAGAAGTCCTGCATCCCTACAGGTGGAGAGTCCAGGAACAGAGATGATGGTCCTGGTGGGTGTGGAAAAGGTTGGGAAAGTCTCTGCTGTTCTCTGAGGAACCAAATCAGCCCTCGGGGAGTTTCTCCAGGTTTTACCAGCAGAACTGGCAGGTTTTATCACTGGAGAGAAGTGGAGGAATGGGATTTGTTGGGGGCTTGCTCCTGCCTGCCTGCAGGTCTTTTCCAAGACCTTTTCCACTGACCTTCCTCCCGACAGCTTTTCCTCAGCACATGCCATGGCAGCTCCATCCCGGGGGCTCCGGAGCCGCTGGGAGAGGCTGCTCCGAGGGATCTGCGGGTGGAGCCTGTGGAGATGGCCCCATCTGTTGGCCACAAACCCGACCGGAGCACAGGGAGCCCCGAACCACGATAAAATCACAATTGTTCCTCCGTGTCAGATTAAAAAAACCTCAGTTTCCCTCTTCTCCCACGATTTCCGTGGGCTTCTGGAAGCTGGAATGGGCGGAGGAGCATCTCCAGTGTGGGGATGAACAGCAGTTAAATAAAACAATCCTTGCCAAGCTGAATACATTTATATCAGCTTATTTTCATTTATTTCTTTTTCTCCTTAGGAAACAAAGCTTTGAGTCAAGGGATTGAAACATTGCAGGAAGGAAAAAAAAAAAAAAACCAAACAAAAAAGTGGCTTTTCCATACATTTACAAATGAGGAATCCGCTCTGCCCGGTCTGCACTCGTTGTGTAGGAAGAGCTGTGAATCCCAGGACATTCCGGGTGTGGATAAAGCTGCCCTGGTGCTCCTGATGAGGCCAAAACCTGCGGGATCCCTGGGAAGGGCTTTGAGGCGAGCTGAGGAGCAGAAGCAGCTGGGATGGATCGGGATGCACCTGCTCCACAGGCGGCTCCATGGAGAGCCAGTGCCACCTCCTGGCAGTGAGACCTTCCCCAGCACAGCTCCAGCCCCAGCCTGGGCAAAACCGCAGATTTTGGGGTCTTTTTGGGGAGGGAGCTCTCCAGAGGGTGCACCGACGCTGTGTTACCTCACACTAAGCCCTGTGTTGTGTTTTTCTAGGCTGTGTGCAGGTGTAGGGTGAAATTTTGTCCCTGGAAGAGCTGGAAATCCACCTCCTTTCCATGTCCTTGGGGAATGAGATGACTGTGCAATGTTCTGCTGATGCCTTGGGCAGGCTGGGCTGGAGCAGAGACTGGGCAGAGCTGGAGAATAAAGCAGAGATTTATTCAAAGCCCTTGAAGGACACACCTTGGGCAGCACAAGAGCCTGGCCAGGCCTGCACCCAAGGGGGGC
This sequence comes from Prinia subflava, assembly GCF_021018805.1. Taxonomy (NCBI): domain Eukaryota; kingdom Metazoa; phylum Chordata; class Aves; order Passeriformes; family Cisticolidae; genus Prinia; species Prinia subflava. The sequence goes on along the minus strand of NC_086247.1, from coordinate 151,955,829 downwards.
CCAAAATGGGCCCCAAATGGACAAACGCTGCCCAGGCCTCCCCCTTGGATCAGTTTGGGTCCATTGGCACTTTGGGGTTGGATTGTCCAATGCCAGCTGCAGGTGATGCAGTCCCATCCTTCTTGTTTTCTCCTGCAGCCACCGCTGGTTGTGCTCTGGGGCCTGAGAACTTGTGCCAGCTGTCCTTGGTGTGCAGCAGGAGAAGGATTTGTTTTGTGTGGCTGCTGTGTGCAGAGAGCTGAGTGAGCCTGGGTGTGAGCTCAGGGGCTGGGATACAGGGAAGGGAAAACTGAGGGCATCACTGCCAGCTCAGTTTGGGCTTCTCAGAGGGTGATGGAGCCCAGTGGCATTGGCTCACTTCAACCCCCACCATGAATGGTCCAGGACTAATTCTAATTCCAGTCCCATTTTCCCAGTCCACTGAGAGTGAGGCTAAATCTGGGATCTAAAATGTGGCTTCGGGCCATGCTGAAGTAACTCAGCTCCCAGGAAGGCAAAGGTGAATTGATGGGAAGCAGAGACCTGAAATTACCCTCCTTTGAAGAGTGGGTTCCTCCCAGATGGAAATCTTTAATTTGATCACTTTAATCACTTAATTTAATCAATTTAATCGATTAGTTAATCTCTGATAACTGAAACTGTTGCAGCTGTGTGGTTCAGCTCTATCCTGAGCCACAGGGAGAACCAGAGCAGCTGAAATAGGTAAAGATGGATGACTCCCATCCCCAAAATCACCTTCTCCATGGACAGGACAGCTTTTCCTGGGAGTGTGGGCAGATAGTTGGAGTGACCAGAGTCAGGAACTATCCAGATCTTATTTTTCCCCTGTACTCAGCCCTGGTGTGGCCACACCTCAAATCCCAGGGTCAGTTTTGGGCCTGTCATGACCAGAAGGACATTGAGGGGCTGGAGCATGTTCAGGGGAGGGAATGGAGCTGGGAAGGGGCTGGAGAATTCCTGAGGGAGCTGGAAAGGGGCTCAGCCTGGAGAAAAGGAGGCTCAGGGGGGACCCTCTGGCTCTGCACAGCTCCTGACAGGAGGGGACAGCCGGGGGGGTCGGGCTCTGCTCCGAGGAACAGGGACAGGAGGAGAGGGAACGGCCTCAGGCTGGGCCAGGGGAGGGTTAAATTTGATATCAGGGAAAATTCTTCACAGAAAGGGTGGTCAGGCATTGGAAGGGGCTGCCCAGGGCATTGGTGGAGTCACCACCCCTGGAAGTGTTCAAAAGCCATGTGGGGACATGGGTTAGTGGTGAACACCGTGGTGCTGGGTTGGAGTTTATGGTCTTAGAAAGCTTCTCCAACCCTGAAAATCCTAGGGACACTTCAGTGAAGTTCATATTCCCTTCCCACCTGCCCAAGAAATGTCAAACCAGCGGACAATGAAATGAGCCCGCATCCTCTGAAGTTCTTCACCTGAGGCCAGGTGGACTCATGAGAGAGAAATTCTGTGGGCTCATGAGAACTTCATCCCCACGGGCCTCAGGATGACCCCAGAAGAAGCCAGAAAAGGAATTTTTGGGAGCTTTGATGGTCACTAGATGGCAGTGGCTGTTCACATTTGGCAGCTCTTGGCAGGTGAGCACCAGCCAAGGGTGAGCGGGACAAGTTTGTGGTTGCAGTTTGGGAACCGGTGACGAAAAGGTTTCGGTGCCATTCCCGACCCTACAGGTGAGGTGTTCCTGCACTTCGGTGTTCCATACGTTGTTCATCCGTGGAACTCACTGCTGCAAGAGGGAAAAAAAACCCAGCCAATAATTTATTTCAATAAATAAACTGAATTACATGTTTATCCTCCTCGGAGATCCTACATCCTAGGAGATGTCGTGCAGTGATGGGACAAGGGGGACTGGCTTTAAGCTGAAAGAGTGGAGATTTAGGTGGGATATTGGGAAGGAATTCTTCCCTGTGAGGGTGGTGAGTGGCTGGAATGGATTTCCCAGAGAAGCTGTGGCTGCCCCGGGATCCCTGGAAGTGTCCAAGGCCAGGTTGGATGGGGCTTGGAGCAACCTTGGATGGTGGAATGTGTCCCTGCCTGTGGCAGGGGTGGCACTGGATGATCTTTAAGGCCCAACCCATTCCAACCCACTCCAACCCAACCCTTTCCAACCCAAACCATCCTGGCATTCTAGGGTAACAACAACAGCAAAACAAACAAAAAAAATAGAATTAACATTGTGACAAGGTGAGAAAAATTCTCATTCCAGGGCAGAAAGGGACCCATTGCTGCTGTGTGTGAGTGGTCTCCCACGAGCTCATTCCCAAGGAGAAGCTTTAATGGGGGTTAATTTGTGACAGCAATTAGGGGAGGTAATCAACTGCTCTGGTCAGTTGTGGTTGACCCAATGTTTGCACGCTCACCGCGTGTATTTATCTCCTGAGGGGGAAAAGCCCCAGGTGCTGTAGGGACACCTGTGACAATCTGCAGTGCATTTCCACACCCAAACAAACGTTTCCAAATGAGGAAAAGGGGTTTCAGTTCCACCCCTGACTATTATCGAAAAGCACCAGAACTTTCTGTTCTTCTTTCATCAGCGTTGGCCCAGTGCCAGCACAGGGGCACTGGCTGGGCTTACCTCAAAACCTGTTACCAGTTTCATTGAACAAGGTGCCAAAAAGCCAAAAAGCCCACCTGGATCATCACACAGTGTCACGACACAAAATAAAATCACACTGACTCTGTGAATCATCAGAAGGCTAGAGAGAGATTTATTCAAAATACCATTTCTTTATATACTATTTACAGAGACTAATACGATTGGATGGCAAAGTTAACACCTCTTCAACCACATTGGTTAAGCCAGAGGGCCATCAAGAAGTCCCTCCTCTAAAAGGAATGAATAACATAGATACAGTCAACAAAACATCTCTTTTTGTTTACAGCAAATCGCCTGGGAAAGAAACTTCACAAACCAAAACATCCCAGGCATGAAATCAAGGCTATAACAGAACAGCTCAACTGCGTTTTTTGCCTTAACAGTGCAAGAGTGTTCTCTACACTGTGTTCGACTTATATTTCTTTTTGCTATATTTCTTTCTTTCAAAATAACTGTTTGTTACTTTTGTCATTATTTAAACCTTTTCTTTTACAAAGCACATCCAGAGAAGTTGTCTCTCTATTATTAAACCAATCTGGGAGGCTGCAGGTCAGCCCTCAGCCCTGATCCATCTTCAGGGGTACACTGGTTTGAAAGCAAAACCAGTGAGACTCCAAGTCAGAAAAACAATTTAATAGAGAGAGAACAAACAAACAACAAAAAAGGGTAAAATAAAATAAATGCAACAGTACAAAGGACCACTGACAGAGTCAGAATGCAAACCTGGCACCCTGTTGCTCAGGGTGTTGGAAGCAGCCAGCAGTGAGTCCTCCCACAGTGACAGATGTGGCTCTGTTGGAGTAGAGATGATCCTCAAGAAAGGGTCCAGTCATCCTCTGGGAATCCAGTGGGAACAGCTCCCTTGGGGTTTGGGATTGCTGTTTTATCCCGTGGAAAGGCTTTGGCTCCTCCCGCTGGGTGGAGCATCTCCCAATGGGATGAGGTGATGTTATCAGTCCTGTGAGAGCCTTCAATGGCCCATTCACAGGGGATGTCCCTGGGAGGAGGATGGGTGCAGGAAGAGATAAGGAGGCCCTGCCTTATCTGGTGTTATCAGGTGTCCATTAACAGAAGGGATCTGCCCTCTTTCCCCCCCTAGAGTTACAAGAGATAAAGAACAATATCTCCCAACCGGCTTCAACAGATGAAAATAGAATGCACATTTTTGGTTACATTTTTCAACCCAAGACAAGGGGGCTCATTACACTCTGGCCACGTGTGGGATTGTATCAGACATGGAGGAACTGTCATTCCCCTGGGCATCTCTGGGAGCTGGCCTGAGGTGCTGAAGGCACCGATGAAGCCCACACAGGTCCTCTCCTGGAGCTGTCCTCAGTCCCTGGCACTGGTTTTCCCAGCTCCACCAGTGGGATTTCTCTGGGATCTCCAGTGCTGGGCATCCCAGGGCCTGGGAAGCAGCGAGGATGATGTGGGAAGGAAGGGATCCACTGCCCGTCTCCTCTGCAAGAGCAGCCCTGCAAGCCCACAGTGGTGGTCACTGCCCTCCACACAGCCCTGGAAAAGGAAAAAACAGCTTAAAACCAGGCTTTTCCCACAGTTATTGGTCATTCTTCCCAGTCTCCATTTTTTTTTCCTTGAAAAACCTGAGACAAAGTTTTAAAAACTTGTCAGACTCCAAGGAGCAGCTGGAAAAAAACCTCCAACAGAGCAAAGCTGTCATGGTGGTTGGGGCTGTAACTTACTCCAATAACAATGAGTAAATTAATTTTTTCCCAAAATTATACGGCTAATAAATTATTATATTAATGTGATTTTCAATTGTTGCATTTTCCTGCCCAAATCTCGCCAAGTGGAAAAAAAAATCTTTTTTTAAAAAAAATATAAAGAATTGGCTGCTTTGGTTTTGCTGATTTTCTTAATTGTTGATTTTTGCAGCGGCTGGAGGAATTTTACTGCACTTTTTTGGGGATGGTCTGATCCACGAGATTTTAACAGAAGCTGAGACTGGACCTCTCTGGGGGGGTGCACACCAGAGGAGCACAGAGAAGCAGGTGTTATCTAGAAGGTGGATTTTTAATTTTGACTGTAATACCCAATAATAGTCCATATTACCCCTGGTAGCCGATGAATGCTCATGTATTGAGTGTGGGGGGAAGAAAAAAGATCTTTATTTGCAAGCTCCCCTCTATTTAGGCTGTGATTTTGGCACTTGTGCCATCACTGTGGGGTCACAGAGCAGAGACCACATCTGAGCTAGGACATCCCCAAGGACGAAAGGCCCAACCCAGAGACCCCAGGCCGTGCTGGGGGTGTTGTTAAACTTCTCCAAAACACAATCTGGGATTATTTGATTTATCAAAGAGTAACACTGCCTCCTCACTGCTTCTGGGGTTTGTTCTTTTATTATTAGAACCCCGTGCTGTCTTGTGGCAGTGAGTTGCTCGGTTTAATCATCAGCCATCTGTAGAGAAGTGGCTCCTTTGACCAGTTTTAATTTCGCTGCTTCCAATTCCATCGGGCTGGATCATGAGTCAGAACAAATTACAGCTCCTTGACTGATTTCTCTGCTGATCATTTTGTCTGCAGCTCTTACTCACCGCCTCTCAGCAATGAACCCCTGGTATTTTTAACCTGCTCCTCTTTTCTGTCTCTCTTTCTCTTCCTTTTCTATTTTGACAGAGGGTGAGTGGAGCTGAACAGTTTCATATTTAGCCAGTCTCACGAGGCACCCCCAGCATTATTCCCATTTTCTTCCCAGATGTATTCTGACTCCATTTCTCTATTTTTGGGGGATCATCCCTGCACGGGGAGCTGTCCATCAAGGACGTGGCTTTTTTTGGAGCAGCGGCCCTGCCTGGTGCCCACCGATCTGGGTTCTTCAAAGGCAGCATCACCTGCCACCTGTGCTTGGTGACATCAGCCAGTCTCATTAGCACAGGGATAATTAAACCCCAATTAGCCTAAACCATGACTGGTTTTTTTACCACTTTACTCCCACATCCATCACCTATTTTTTAACCAAATTTGACCTGGTTGATTCCTTCTTCCTCCACTTTAACAGAAACTGGCATTTTCCCCTCTGGTCCACCTTTTCTTTTTCCTGCTCTCCCCATCACTTTATCTCTCCATTTCTCTCAGCAGAATTCTGGGGTTTCTTGCTGGGTTTGCTATTTATTTTTATTTTATTCTGGACAGCTGCTGGTTTCTCCATGAGCCACGATCACCCTGGAGCCTGGGAAATCCATCCCATATTCACAGTCTGTGGTACCACTTCAGTCTGAAGGAGGTGAGAAGCCACTTGGATATCCAAGGTGACACAGAAACCTTGGAAATGCTTGAAAGTCTTTTTTTTCACTTTGTTGGATGTTTCTGTGCTCCCAGGGAGAGGTCGTTTGTATCTTTTTAGGGATGTCATTGGTGTTAAGGGTGAGAAAATTAGGATTGTTCAGCCTGGAGAAGAAAAGCTTTGGGGTGACCTAACTGTGGCCTTCCAGGACCTAAAGGGAGGTTACAGGAAAGATGGAGAGGGAATATTTCTGGAGTGACAGGGCAAGGGGGATGGCTTTAAAATGGAAGAGAGTAGATTTAGGTGGGATATTAGGTGGGATTTTGGGGAGAAATTCTTTACTCTGAGGGTGATGAGACCCTGGCACAGATTCCCAGAGAAGCTGTGGCTGCCCCTGGATCCCTGGAGGTGTCCAAGACCAGGCTGGACAGGGCTTGGAGCAGCCTGGGACAGTGGAAGTTGTCCAAGGTGCCCCAAGAGCCCTGAGAAGCGATGTCAGGTGAACCCTGAGCACCTGAGGTCAAGGCCAGCTCCAAAGCTGTGCTGTGGTGGCTGAGGGTGCAAAGCTCCCGAGAGTTCATCCTAAAAATTCCCTGTCCCTGGGAGTTCCAGGGTTTGCCACATCCAAACCTGCAGGGAGGGGCAGCTGGGGGTTGGTGGTGGACACGGCAGTGCTGGGTTGAGGTTTGGGCTTGGAGATCTCAGAGGTTTTCCCCAACTCCTGTGATTCTGGGAAGTGTCAGGCAGCCCCTGTGTGGGGACAAAAAGGCAAAGGTGGCTTCTTGTCCTCTGCCACCAGCAGCTCCCCCAGACCTTCCCTTGACTGGTCACACTTGTCCCAATGGCCTCACTCTCCAGCTCTTCAGAAGAGCTTCAAGGAGTCTTTAAAATTGCTAATTTCTTCCAAAAATTAAAGTTTTTCAGAAAATTTGCATTGTTCATGACCAAGCTTGCCAACCCCACATGAAAATACCTGTCAGCCTCTCCATTTATAGGCACCTCTTCCCCAAATATCTGTGTCTCCTGATTAAGTTACCAAATACCTCAATATTTGATGGTGTTTTGGGGTTTACTCACAACACAACAGCTTCTGGGGTTGTGCTGGTTTGTGCAAACGTGCATCGAGCTCCACGGTGAGCAAAACATTTCAGAAACCACCTTCCCCACCTGTTTTTAAAGGTTTAGAACATGGAAAGCAACTCTTGACTCCACATGTGTTTGATTCCTCCAGATCTCAGAGTTCTGGAGATGGAGGCAGAGGCGGAAGGAGCTGACTCCTGATGTCTGGGGTAGAGATTTCTTGATGTCTTCCAGATTTGCAGGGTCAGACCTGCGCAGCTCCAGCTGCCAGGAGCCCACTGAGAAGGGGAGAAGGTGAGGACAGGACAAGGAGGGGATGTGGAAACATCTCATGGAGATGAACACCATCCATGAACCACCTGCAGGGCTTTCCCACCAGCTGGCTGAAAATCCAATTCCAGTTCAAGCTCAGGGGTGGGAGCACAGAAATCCCTTTTTCTGGGAAAATCAGGATTGGGAAAAGATGGGCCAAACCCTGCCAGGACTTCTGAACTCACCCAAATATCCCCAACACTGAGCAGTCCCTTCCTGACACAAAGTTCCTTTCTCCTCCTGTCCACCAATTCCTGAGAAGTTCTGCAGGAGCTTAACCAGTGCCTAAAAGGAAAAATAACCTTTTTAGTGGGTCCCACTGCAGCTCCAGGATCTAACACTTCCCTTGGTAAATATAGGTAAAAAATAAATTTTGCAGACTCTGGACCAGCTCATCCCTGGCGTGACACCAGCAGGGCAGTGGCACGTGGGTGACCCAGTGAAGACCCAAGCACCTTTTCTACCTGCAGAGAAAGATTTTAATTCTTTGTTTCTTTAAAAATAAATAAATAAATGAATGAATTCACAGCTGCCAATGGGGCCAAGCCCTGCAGATTTTACTCCCTCCTTACTCCACAGAGCCAACAGGATTTCTGGGCAGGATCAAAGCCAAGTAGGGCTGTTAAGAGGCCAAGTTCATCAAGCCCTGTGATTTCCTTGCCTTTTCCCATGAAAGAAACCGACTCCAGCAGAGCCCAGCTCTGCTCCCTGGCAGGCTGCAGCCAAACCCAACCCACAT